>NC_133769.1:179672041-179745199 GCF_003597395.2 Chelonoidis abingdonii | reverse complement strand
TATCTTGTCCCCCTATTGGTCCTCTGGTCAGGTGTCAGCCAGGTTTACTGAGCTTCTTAACCCTTTACAGGTAAAAGAGACATTAACCCTTAACCATCTGTTTATGACACTTGCAGGTGGTATAAGGGCCAGCTCCTTATATTAACACCCCACCCCATCCCAAAAAAAATACAAATGAAAACAAAAACCTACAACACCCATCACAAGTTAGTTTCCTACAGTAAGTGCAGGCCTGTGGAGTGTACATATTGTGAAACTTAGCCCATGAACGCCTGTGTTTAGGTGCGAGTGTGTCATCGGTACCTGCTTTTGGGTGGCTGCACACTGGATCTTACACCCCACATGTTCTTTCAGGTACATGACTTGCCCAGCTGCCCTGTGCTGAAGAACTTCCTGAAAATGATTGAGCGTCGATCCATCGACTCAATGATTTACATCCTGGAACATAATTCAAGGTGATGTCTCATATCTCCAGCCCCCAGCCTGAAGGACAGTTCTGCACTTCACTAGGTTGAAGGGGGAAGCGGGAAGACTGGGTCTGGATGAGCAAAGAATCCCTTTTACAGGATGTCATTCCAGACTCGTGGAATCTGATTTCCACCAGGCAGAGAATTATCCCAGTGGAGCATCACCTGTAACGCACAGCAGGGCTGCAAAGAGTGGTTGATAGTAGTGCGAAGAGCACCTTGTAGGCCTGCAGCACGTGACTTGCAGAACAAATTAGCTGATATACACAGCTGAGTCACTTTCACAATTGTTCGTAAAAGATGATAGGCTAACTTACTGCCAAAGGAAACAGTGTTTTTCCCTTTAAAAAAAAAAAACAGCCCCCAGCTGCAATGCCCAGCAACTCTTCTCTGGTGATGGGGACACTTCCCCTTTTATTAGGGCTGTGGTTCTAAACATGTTGGCCCTGCATTAAAACAAAAATGTTTCAGAATTCCCCCTTTCCTTCAAGCCATACAGAAGTGGAGGGTATAGTCGTGAGACCAGTACAAGTCACAACCCCTAGGTTGAGTATCCGTATATCAGAGCAAACAAAACGGGGAAGTGAAATAAGGGACAGATCAAGAGTTCTTCAACTCTTTCTTCGTGTGGCCCAGAGTTTTTTGTTCAGGCTAATTTCCAATTCCATCTGTTCTAGGGAGGTTCTCCAGATGTGTGTTGGTCCTCTTCTCTATGCTGTACATGAGAATATAATGAAAGCAATGGATCCATCATCTCCTGCTACAGAGGCCAGGTACAGGGCAATATAATTGTCTCTCTAGCTGCCATCAGTGACTGGCTGCACATGTAAAGAGCCAATTGACATAGACATCGAGTGTGTATGAGTAAAGGAACAGCTGTGTATTTAACTATTAAATGAGTTTTAAAAGCTAATCCATCATGCAAAGGCATGCAGGGTGGTAGCTAGACATCCAGAGAAATAAATGCAAAATGTTTATTTTAGTATCTCTCTCCCTCCCCCAGAAAGCTCATGCTCTATGCTGCTCATGATGTTACTCTCATTCCTCTGTTGATGGCACTGGGGATCTTTGATCACAAGTGGCCACCCTATGCCGCAGATGTGACAGTGGAACTGTATCAGCATCAGCAATCCAAAGAATGGTTTGTACATCTGTCTTACCATGGAGAGGTAAGGACTCAATGGTGGCTCTGCAATACAAGTGGCTAGATAGAGGGTCTTGCAGCAGATTTCCAGCCCACTAAGCTGTGGAATGAGACAGATTTTGATTGCATTTTCAGAGGGAACATGATAAAATATTCAGCCACAAGATGGGTAGGCAGGAGCCTAATTATCTTTGACCTGGCCACTGATTCAGTGGGATCTTTTGGCAAAGTTCTTTAACCACTGCCTCAACTTCACCTGTTTGAAATCATACAAAAGGGGTTTTGGCAACATAAGAATTTATTTATTAAATGTGTGTGAACTTGAACTTGATTGTCCCCCTGCAGGAACAATTGGTGAGAGGATGCAGAGCAGGTCTCTGCCCGCTGGAGGAATTTCTAAATGCTCTATCACACTATGCTGTAAATCCAAAGGAGTACAGTGTCCTTTGCTCCCAGATGGACAAGAACCAAACTAATTCATAAGTAGTATTTAAATAAAACTCAGTTTCCTGCCTTCAATCTTTGGTGTTTGAATTCTTTCCTCCCTCTCTCCATCTGACAAGTTGCTATGACGGTTACTAGACCTGTTCATGCCAGATGCAGGATTCTGCTGGTCTGTATGCACTGCTGCTAACTCGTGCATTTCCAGCAAGACAAGGTAGTGTGCAATGTGTGTGTGTACACACACACACACCCACACACACACACAATCTCAGAGCTGGAAGGGACCCTGAAAGGTCATTGAGTCCAGCCCCCTGCCTTCACTAGCAGAACAAAGTACTGATTTTGCCCCAAATCCTTAAGTGGCCCCCTTCAAGGATTGAACTCACAGCTCTGGGTTTAGCAGGCCAATATGCAAGCCACTGAGCTATCCTCTCCCCGAGTAACTCAACCTCACAGCTGGGTAGTGCATCTGCCTGTATGAACTATTGTCTGAATACAAAGGCACTTAGAGATTGTCTCTCACTGTGAAGGTGGCTGAAGATAGCTAAGGACGGAAGCTTTGGCCTGACCTGCTGCTGTGGACATGGAGGGGGAGTGATATTTTCCCCTAATAGCAAAATGCTGGAGTACGTCAGATAAGCTGCAGCCTGCTTCTAGAGATGACACTCTCCATGGTGCCTCCGTTGGTGTTTATGTTGAAACCAATATACTGTTGCCTCTTTTCCTTATTCTCACCATGATAGCCATGCTCTGCACAGAAGCGATCATCTCCTTCCTTATCTCACCTTAGTGCAAACATGCTGCTTGGGACTTAAGTACTCTAGTCCACTGATAGTGTATACAGTCCTCTCCCATTTCCAAGGCAGTAAAGAGGTTGCTGAAATCCCTTCCTACCGTCATGATACATATGGAAATGTGCTTTGAGCATACAACTACACCAAACCCAGATTAAGCATGGGAATGTACACTCAATGAACTCCTACGTGAATTTTACTTCTCAATTTAACAGGGAAGTTTAGTGAACTACTCTAGCCTATGCTTGCAGCTTTCACAAGCTGGGAAGGATCATGGCAACTTGTACTCAGTAAGAGCACTCTAGGAATACACCGGTTACTGTAGAAGTGCTGTTGATTTAAGTGGTAACACTCTTCTTCTCTGACCTCATTACCCTAGGAAAGTAGTAAGGAGCACTGCATTACTAGAGATGCCATGTTTTAGTTAGTATGTAAAACTCAGGCCCTTCATCATTTATAGCCATTAAGGCTCCCTTGGCGTTATGCAATAGCCTTCCTCTCCTAGTACATCTGGTTATTTACATGCAGTTTTCCTAAACAGCCCCCACAGTGTCACTGTGTAATATTATCCCTTCCCCCCTAAAGAGAAGCACTAAATAGTGTAGTGCTGTTGTAATTAATTGCTGGATGTATGACTGGAGGTACTAGAGTAATTCCTGTCTGAGAAACATGGGCTTGACTTTCCTTTGATATGTCATTAAACTGCTCCCACCAACCACAAATGCACAATGGGAGGAATGATTTGAATACATGTATACATCACCAAATTCTAAACTAACTGCAATCAGTAGCAAAGAAAGCAAACAAAATTTTTAGGGCTGTCAAGTGATTAGAAAGCATGATTAATTGCAAAATTAAAAGATAGTTTTAATCACACCGTTAATAATAGAATACCATTTCTTTAAATATTTTTGGATGTTATTTCTGTGCTGCTGCTACAGCTTGTGGTGCCTGGCACTCGGCCTGCAGCTCAAGGCAGACTCTGTGCTGTTGCACAGGGGCTGCATCTTGCTGCAGCTCTCCAGCCAGTCCTGGCTCACCAGGGGCACCAGATGCATGCAGCAGCGCCCCCCTGTGCATGGCACCTTGGTGAGTGGCTGCCCCTCATCCATCCTTAAGACTGGCCATATCTCCCAGCCACCAAGCCCCATCTTAGAGTTATGCAATTAGCATGTATAAAAAAAAAAAGCAGCTTTTACTTTGAGTTAATCACCTGTTAACAGCAATTAACTGACAGTCTTAGTAATATTTTATCAAACTCCTTATACCTCCTGAACCTACCATATAAGCCCATGGTACACCCTCATCTGGAACACCATGTTCAGCTCTGGGCTCACTAGCTCAAGAACGACAGTGCAGAATGTGTTCCAAGAAGAGCAATGGAAGTGATTACAGGGATAAGGATGAATTAGTGATATGGACTACCTGGAAAGGGGACATTATAGAAGTCTATGCAGTAACTAAAGATATACAGAAGGTAAAACATAAGCTTCTTTACCCCCATCATATAAGAACAAGACGCCATCTAGTGAAATTGAACAAGAAGTTCTGTGGAACTCATTGGCACAAGATACTCTCAAGAGCACAGGCAGATTTTGAAGGACTATACAGCTAACGAGAAGAACTGCTTATCCTAGGTAGGATAAAATACATTTTAGGAGTATAAAACCTTCATGCTTCAGCTCATAAACCTAGCTCTAGCTGACTGATTGGGAAGAAACTTCCCCTCTCAACAGTTATTCCATAATGTTATATATGGGGTTTCTGGCACTGGCCACTGTCAGATAAGGTACTGGACTAAATGGAGTACATGTCTAATTCAGTATGACAAGTCTAATATAAGCACAAAACTATCAGGGAAGGGTGGTGGTGTGATGAAAGTATTAAGCCAAGATCTGCTGAGGAAGCTGCCTCTGTCTTTTGCTCATTGTTCATGACTAGCAGTAATATTCTCCTGCACAACACTCAGCCAGAAGTGAGGCAGCAGAAGGACTGTGTGCTGGGGGCTTTGTCCAAGACTGTATACACTTCTACCCTGATATAACGCTGTCCTCTGGAACCAAAAAATCTTATCGCATTTTAGGTGAAACTGCGCTGTAGCGAACTTGCTTTGATCCGCCGGAGCACACAGCCTCGCCCCCCGGAGTGCTGCTTTACCACTTTATATCCAAATTCATGTTGTATCAGGATAGACGTGTAGATCTCTAATGTCTATATAACCTCTAGACCTCTAGACACTATAAATAATAGTTTTGAAAGGAATTCTGATGGGAGATTAGTGTACTTTTACACAAAGACAAATACCAAAGGAGGAAGTTAAGAGCTGTAAGTCTACAAGGCTGGAGGACACTGCCAACTGCTAAAAAGCAAATACAGGTATGAAGTAGCTGAGGTAGTGATGCCAACATGGATAATATTTTTCAAGTCATCAACTCCAAAACAGGGAACAGGGCTTCTCGCTGAGGAATCCCGCTACTCACAGTTCATGCAATGTATGTCTAAGGATAGACTAGTAGAGCCAATCGCTGTATCTAATATGATTAACTGAGAAGTTTCTAGAAAGGAAAACTAAGCCTTAATGTAATACAAGTTCATTTAGGGTATCCAGTCCATCTCCCTGTCAATGCAGCATCCGACATTTTTGTTTGGTTTTTTAAACTAGAAGTCCCTCAAACTTAAGAAAAAATAACTATAGGGAAACATTTCTGATGTTGATTTAAAGACAGTGAGCAACGAGCAGTTAAAGTAAAGAACTGGTTTTCATGCAGAGGAGTTGGTAGGGAGAAGGTCTTAGAACTTGGTGTGGAAGTTTCATTACAGTAGCAGAAGTGGATACTGAGTTGAAGTAGGGCCTGTGGCTCCAACACAGTAAATGTTAGTGGAGTTTTCTTTTAAGGATTAAAAAGAGAGACACCAGCTGTTTAAAACATAGTATATAGCACAAGGTGTTGAAGTGTGATGTCTACAAGAGGTAGCTATAAAAATAACTGGAAATTATCTACATTGGCTGGCTCTGAACCTGGAGGATCCGCTGCTGAAAGTGGGAGAAAAATGAAGGGAGCATGCCAGTGGCAGAAGTGAGATGAGATCTTTTAAGAGTCACTGCTACCAAATTGATGTAGCAGACCATGGTATTTCTCTAACTGGAGTCTTGCCTTCTAACTTTGTTCATTTCTCTTCAAGAACCACCACACCAAATAGTGAATAGATTTGGCAGAGGAGGACTGCATATATTTGTGTGTGAAGACATGAGTGTGCAAAAATTACAAGTAGAAAAGAATATTTAGATTAGACATGATTGATGTATTTAAAATTATGAAGTGTGGTGAAAATTAATCAGCTGCACCTCTTTCTGCTGTCAGAGAACAAGCAGATTCTTGATTAAATTATTGGTGCTGGGCTTATTGACTAAATTAAATCTTTTATATAACATATTTGCAATCTGTGGCCTACAGTGCCTTAGTAGATCATAACAGATGCTACATTTAAGAGGTCTAGATAATTTGTCTAGGAGTCACATTTATAATTAGGAATAGTAAGGTATGTAGATGCCTAAATTCATATCAAAGAATGAGGCTTAGGCACTGATGCCACTCAGGCAGTAACATGTCCCAGTACCTTCTGATTCAACATAGGTTAGATCCCAAGAGCATAAGGAATGTTGTAAATCTTCCTCTGAAGCATCACTTAGTGGGTACCACCAGAAGACAGATATTAGCTAGCTGGTAGGATAATTTGTATGCAAGATACAGATCCTTACTTGCATGGTTCTTGAGTAGATTAACCTGTTATATGGTTTGCAACCTGGGGAATGTACTGTCTTTTAGACCCTGATTCTAAGAATTGTGTGTGTACTTTACAGATGAATTGTCTGCAATACCACAATCTACTACTTCAAACAGATTTCAAATATTTACCATGTATTTGTGATATAGGAGGGATGTTACCATTAAGTTTCAGAAGTTCACCATCTGAGGGTTACCTTTTGGGCTTTTCTGCCATCAGGCTGTGCAGCGATTTAAAATGAGAGTCTGAATAGCAGAATGTTTCCTCCTATGTTACTAAAGAGAAAGAGCAGCCAAGCTTGTATGAATAAAGTCTACTACCTCATACTTTCAAACAAAGCAGGAGGAGGATTTGAGAATAAATTACTGTTTTACTCTGGAGAAAGAACTATTTTTAGTATCCAGTCTCTCTCCCCATGCATGTTACATAAAACTTCATTGCTGAAATTCTCTCAAAAAAGTCTGAAAAAGCAGAGACGGAATTAGACAGGGATCAATGAAACAGCAGAAAGGCAACAATTTACCCAAGGTTGTCTAGATAAAAAACCTGCTCACTGAGGATTTATCTAACCCCTTTGTCATTTAATTCTTCCCTTTACCTTAGCTTCTAATCCACAAGTCAGAGACCCTACCTCACTCATCAGCAACCCAGTGTGACAAAGAATCATTGAGTGTAGCCATTTGGGCAGAGACACTTTGGCAGTGAACAGACTTTGCGAACAGTGTCATACTTTCTCCCTGTTGTAATAGAAAGGAGACACTCGCCTTGCAGTGGACCAAGAACCGCTAACCCAGAAGGATGTCCAGAAGCAGGAGTTGTTTTACCAATTCTCCAGCCCTCAAGGTATTGAAAGAGGCTGTGGATACCATCTCCAGGGTTTAGGTCTGCCCCTTTGAGATAATGCCAAACTCAAAGAAACAATCAAGTTCAGCTCAGGCTACGTAAAATGAGTAAAGGAGAAGTGAACTGAAAGAGGCACAGCAGCCAATCCAGTACCTTTCATAAGATACGAAAGCTAGTCCCATCTAGTGGCTAATATGACTGTGACGCTAATGAGGGAACAAACAAGGAGAAGTCTGTCAGTCATCTGAAGTACACAGGACACCACTGGACTGGATTTTAAAAAAAAGACAGTCCATTTTTGTAAGAAACAATATATTTTATTTTTCTGACACCACAGCCCTGGCGAGTGGTTTTGTACCAAATTTAATGGAGGTTACACAGAACGTCTTACGCTGGGGAAGAAGAAAAAATAACCACAAAAAAAAAAAAATCCTGGATAACTTTTAGTGTCTGATCCACTCCCACATTAATAAAATCACTTGGGGTTTCTAAGAAAAGGAGAATAGGAAACAGTGAGAGAAAGACTACTGTAGAATGTAACAGTGTCCAAGTCCAGCCCCTTCCTGAAAGTGGGAAAACTCCCCACATGAGGAGAGGCTCTCCTAGATTTACTCCCCAAAATAATACATTGTATTGCAGCTGCCAAAGGAGGAGACAGAAGGGGACGGAGAGAGAAGTCTATTTAATAAGGAGTGGGAGGGAGAGACAGAAGGTGCTGGACAGCACTCCATAATTTGAAAAATATGTCCTTAACTTATTATTTCTTTTAAAAGATTCCCCTCACTGAACTTAAGTTCCTTTTTTGTGCTTTTCATTAATACTCTGCTCTGAGGTCGTAGTTTGGTTTTCTATACATTAGAGTTGAAGGAAAATAGTCCAAAGTTCTGAAGATGGATTCTCCACCTAAAGTAAACAGCCTAGAATCCCATTCTCCTCTCACCCCCAAAGACTAAAGTCTCTGCTAAAATCCCTTTTACAATATAGTACAGTACACAAAAAAAAAAAAAAAAAAAAAATAACCGAGAGTCCTGGGAGAAGCCAGTCCAAAGGACGTAAACATACAGAGAATGGTGCAACTTGTGACAAATGGCAATTCTCAAAATACAGCTACAGATTCTCAAAGCAGGTGCCATCATGGGATACTGAAGTCCACAAAAATAATTTTTAAAAAATAAATCTTAAAAAAACCTGTTAAAATGAATAATTTGTTTTCAGGTAAATTCCATACATTCGAGATTTCCCAAAGCATCCTCTGGTCTCTTTTCACCTATTGCATGGCCAAACTGTACTCCTGAAGCTCCCGAAAAGCCGTCAGGACTTGGAATCTCATCTTGACAAGGATCAGAACATCCAGTCTTATGGTAGCAGCTTAAAACATCATGTTCCCTGGATTTCCAGGGCCTTGGCTAAATCCTCCCATTCCAACATCAGCAGCCATACCTCGGGGTCTCATCTGGGGGGGAATCATGATGTTTTGTTGGGGTCCCATCATGCCCTGCATTGACATCATCATACCAGGTGAGCCTACAGGACCTGGGTGGCTATATAGCCCAGCAGGGGCTCGGTCCTTGCCTGGAATCATACCCACAGCAGCTACTGGGTTACTCATTAGCGTGGGCTGACCAGGCATTGCTGTTTGTGCTGGTGACATCATCCGATGATGAGGTCCCATCATGCCTTGCTGCAGAAAGGCAGGTGGTCTCATTGGGTTATGGCCTGGCATAGATGGAGCAGTTCCGAGGGGGATATCAGCAGTTCCCACTGGCCCTGGGCCCCCCATTCCAGGTAATGCAAGTCCCATTCTTGGAGTCTGCTCTCCTATCATTCCCTGCATATGAGAAAATCCAGGCCCAGGACCCTGCGGCTGCTTGCGGCCTGGAACTTCCCCACGAGGGAAATACTGCAGTGTCTGGCTAGGCTTCTCTGATGGAATTATCCTGGATAGGTCAAACTCTGGTATTCCAGTGGCTCCAGGGCGGATCACCTCCTGCAGGTCTGGATCAGTGAAAACTGAAGGCATATTTCCTAGAACAGTGAAGGAGTCTGGACCCCCAGGACCTCCAGTCTTGCAAAGTGCTGGATCTGTTGAACTTTGGGGCAGGTTGGTGGGACGCCCCAGAGGTCCTTCTCCATGGAAGCCCATTCCAGCAGGGAAGTTGCTTTGTCCTCCACTGGGGCCATTGTGTGGAAAGGGCACCTGCTGGGGCGGGGACTGTACTGGAGGAAACCCCTGTGGGAAGCCCAGGCGTCCTTGAGGTACCATTGGAGGCTCCTGGGAACCATGCCCCATCATTGGATTGTGTGACATCAGACCAGGTCCTACAGGAACCCCATGAGGAGGTATACTGGGTCCCATAGCATTTGGAGAGGGCATCTGATTGGTATGGGAAAGAGGCTGGGTCATTCCCATTGGGCTAAGGGTTGGCATTGGACCCACTGGGTTTGGACCTGAAATTCGAGGATTCTGGGAATTAATGCCCATTCCTAAGGAAGAAATAAAAAAAAATCAAATTTAGATCAGACAATCAATGAAGACAGAAGAACTGTGTGTAATATTCCTGGCTCCAATTTAAAAAACAAAATTAGTGCCAGTGAAAGATGCTAAAACTTCACTTTCTAGGGCTACTGTTCTATTTAACCATAAAACTTACACAGCACGGGCTTCAGCAGCCCTACCTTGTCCTCACACTGTTCCAATGTGACTGAACGAGGCTCTTAAAGCAAGAGAAGAGGTCACTCTAGAGCTAATCCATGTTATAACCATTTTGTCAAGACTGTCAACAAGTGGGAAAATTAGTGGCACATGTGTGTGTGGTGGGTAGGAGTTGTTTTATAAACATCCAGTGGACAAATGTTTGTGTAAGTGAACTGAATACCTCCCTTCCAAACGTATGGCACCTGCATGTCAGACGGCTCTCATCGCTATTAGAGCTGGTCAAATTAATTAGTCCATGAATGCTGCAATTTGCCATCAAGTATTTATTTAACAAGTCATTTTTTTTCCAAGTACATGATCAGCTCCAATCACTACTGTCCTGGGCAGACTGTAAACCAGTAAACTACAGGCGAAGTCTTCAAATACCTGTTACCAGACTCCTGGACCTGAGAGTTATCTTTTTCAATTGTGTTCTTATCCCACTGGCTTAAAAAAAAACAACAAAAAAAAAGAACAAAAAAAACACCACAAAACAGATTTCTATTTTGTTCCAGTGAACAACAACAATTTGGGACAGGGGCTTATAGTGTAAACACATTTCACTCATTGTAGAGCAGGTCACTAGGCCCAAAGGGACAGGAGTTTTCGTTTCTCTTCTCCCCTAATGCCTGGATAAGGAACAGAGCAGCTTCCCCCTTATTCTGGCACAGGCCAGACAGTCACCATGCTCCATCCTCTGTGTAAAAAGAGGGTGCACGTTTCTGGGAAGCATTCCAACCATTTCTTCTCCAACAGAGACAGAGCACACAGAAGGCTGGCTGGGAACCTGCCTTACCTGGTAGATTGTTCATCGGTGGCAAATTTGGGGAGCGTGCTGGAGGGGAGTCATCATCCGAGCTAGCCACAGTCTTGATGGCATCATGGTAGAGTGGCGTAGAGCTGGGCATGGCAAACTTGGACATCCTAGACATCATGATGGAGAGGGGATTCTGGGACAGTGTGGGCTCTGGAGGCATCGTGTAGGGACTGCTAGAGGGAAGATTTCCAGGGAGAGTCACAGGAGCAGACTGGCTGACAGTGGAAGGTGGTGGGCCACCTAAAAGAAGAAAGGATTTAGGTGGCTTTTTCCTCCTTTTAAAATAAACCCCTTTTCTCCCAGAAATCCCCCTCAATGGTTCCAAATAATAGTAGTGAGGCAACCAGTTAAGTATGGTTGAAACACACATTGTACTCTTAGACAGTGGCTTTCTGTCCATGTGGTTTCTTTTGGGAGGAAGACAATACTATTCCCAGAAGCATGGTCAACTAGTTAGAAAATTTTTCCCAAACTTCCATTGTAATTCCCTTTCCATTTATGCCTCAAATCCGAGCACAGAGACAGAACTCAGAGGACATACAGCCATAGCGGGTCATACACCACAGGCATCCATGCCGATTTTTGAGAGCTCTATTAAAAGTTTATACAAAAAGTTTCCTGTTTTGATTTAAGCTTAAATCTTGCATATAAAAGCTCATTACAGTTACAGTTTCAAGGAGTCTCTTTCCGTATTAATTTAAAATATCCTTCCCTCTTCCAAAAGTGTAAACACAATTTTCTGCTGCTCCCAGTCCCCATGTCTCCACACCAACAAGCTTCAAGATGCCTGGCCCAGTTTTGGAGCAAGGGATCATTGCTTTCAGGAAGAAGTTTAAAACACTCTGTTGTCAGCCAAACAAAAGCCACCACCAAAAACCCCTCTGTATTAAAGACCCCTCTAGGCACAAAAGTAGCCACAGATGAGAGAGTCTGGGTCTAATTGCAGCAAGTCAAGCCGAGATTCAATGCCAAACCAGCCTCAGAGGCCACTCTAGACAGAAGTATCCAGATTCTTCCTCTTTCCCAGTGTGGCACTTTCTAGGCATAGGACGCAGAATAAGATGGCTAAATGACAGATATTAGCATACAATGGACATTAAGTGTCTATAGTTAGAACCACTGCTGCCACAGGAGCTCACAACTCACTAGCATGTGTTTCTGAGCCACAGGAGCAGTCTATTCACTTTGAACAGGAAAAAAGCCTGCTGGTCCCTTTCAATAGCTATCATTCTGCAACACTAGAGGGCAATGTAGTCATGCATCTTTCACAGTCTCCTCCCAAACTCCCGCAATAAGGAGGAGGTTTCACAGGCTGAAAAGCTCTTGAGAGCTGGTTCCATCACACTGCTGCTTCTGCTGCATGGAAACACTGCACACCAGGGATTTACATATTAGGAAGCTTGTAGGAGAAACAGACTCAATCATGTATAAGCTCTAAATCTATGAAGGAGAAATGGGACTAGTGCTGCTGAAATGCCACACACACAGGTTTCTGGATTCATACGATCTATGTTCTTAAGATTGTACAGTCTTTTGTGCTAGACACTGGTAGTCCCTGCCCCATGCATCCCAGTCCATGACTGGGGCTCCCAGGTGCTAGGATAATACAACCACCACCACTGATACACTCCACAGATCTGCAGCACATCTCTGAGGACCAGCTGCAGAGAATCTACCTGCTACCTCTAACTATACATGAAAGACAAAATCTGAATTTATATCAACAAAGTGCCTCCTAGGAGGATTTGTAAAGTAAAACTATACCTGTGTCTGAACAGCTTGTGAACAATAGCTCCTATGGCCAGCACACATTTATTTAAAGGTATGTCTTTTGTTTCTCCTCTATTCTAACAAACCCGTTTATTTTGAGGCACCTTTAGGATCTAAACAGCAAAATTTCTCCCCAGTGCTACAATATTTCAGTTAAGGACAGGTTAGCAAACAAACTGTCCTAAGCTCTTCTGCAAAGAGTGACTTCCTCCTGCCAATCAATCCAAATATACTTGAGAGTCATCTCTGGGACAAGGGCTGTATTCAACATGTGCACACGGGCAAGGTAAGATGAGAGGAGGCAATCTGTTATGGAGCTCACCCACATGTTCCACTCACTTAGTTCTGAGCCTAGACACAACCTGCTTCAAACTGGCAGGAAAAGCTCCTTGTTCTCTCTCCTCTTTGCACTCCCTGCCTCAAATGCACACTGTGATAGCCTCTGTGAGCCCTCATCTCACACTACACTTCAAGATGACCATATGTGAACCAAAGAATTTACGTTTGGATAGAACAGGAAGCACTGACCTGACTCCACATTCCCCAGCATGGCTGGGGAAGACATAGTGAGAGAGGCTTTGTGGTTTGGGGGAATCCCAGGACTCTGCAGCGGGGGCTTTGGAGAGGAAGTCCAGCCAGGAGAAGGTGCAGGGAGGGAAGGAGACTTGAGGTGGACTGGTGAGGCAGCAGCAGATCCCAAAACAGGGGGAGACTTAATGGAAGCAGCAGCTGCTGCAGCAGTTGGGCCTGCAAGCATTCCTGCCAGCTGGGATGGAGTCTGAGGAGACTTAAGGTTCCCCGAGGGAGAACCCAGCATGGGAGACTGGACCTGCCGCATCGTGGGAGACTTCAGTGGGTTGATGCCCGGTGAATGCACCTGACTGGCTGCAACAGAGATATCCAAGGGCTTGCGTCCTAGGCTGCGCTGAACAGGGGGAGCTGTGTTGAGGCTATTAGGGTTACTGGTTGGGTTGAGAGGTAGTGGCGGCATGTGGCTGAGCCGGTTGTTAGTCCTTTGGTCAGGCCCAATCTGCTCTCTGAGATTACGGAGACCACCTCCTGGGCCCTGAGACATAGGAAGGAAAGGCCTGGGACCCATGCCATACTCCTGTTGGGGATGCTCTCCAAATGGCAAGGACACCATTTTCTGCTGAGAGGAGAGCATCTCTGAGACACCTGGACGCAGTTTCATCATCTCCTCTGGCCCCACTCCAGCTTCCCTCATCTTCTGAGGTATCATGGATGGGTTGGAGCCCATGCTAACGTTCAGACTAATGTCCCCCTTCATGCTGCCAGGGCCCATCCCAAACTCCAGCTCTCTACCAGGGCCCATCTGAGGTGGCATTCCTTTTGGGAAGTCCCCCCTGGAAGGGCTCAGGGGCCCTTCAACAGGCATGCGAGAGAAGATGGGGTTATTCCCAGGCTCCATGTGTCTCTGGGAGGGAATCATTCGGTTCATCTCTATGCCAGGCCTGATGCCTTCTATGCTCAAGCCAGGGGGCAGGCCCAGCTGCTTTTCTGCCAACTGGTGTTGAAAGATCTCCTCTGGCAGGCCCTGGGGATTTGGGAACCGCTCCCCTCGGCCAGGGCCACTGAAGACACCCTGGCCTGGAGGGAAGTTTCGGCTATCTGGGATTTTTGGCACATCTTCTGGCCAACTGACTCCTGAAAGCCCGGGTCTGGATGTGGGATTTGGGACACTGGGGCTGTCCATGTCAGGATTCATCATTCCTGCAAATCCAGGCAGGCGCATCTGGCTCCCAGGCATATTGGGATGAGGGGCCATGCCTCTGGGGGGTAGAGAATGAGACACATTCATGCCATCAGCAAAGGATTCTGGACCGCCAGGACCCCAGCCCTCACCAGGGCTCATCTGGTAGGGAGGTGGAGGGCCTCGAACCACCCCTCGAGGCCCGTGCTGGTGGACCATCATGTCCTGCAGAGAACATTGCTGCACCACAACCTGTTCTTGCTTCCTTCTCTTCTCCTCATAAAACTCCTGCTGTAGCTTCAGCCAGGCCACTTGCTCGGGAGTCATGTGATCCAGGTGGTCTGGTCCTACGGGTCCAGATTGGGAGTTCAAAGAGGGTGGCACCATTTCATCTGGTGAGAAGGGCATGTCTCTATGTCCTTGAGGGCCAAATGGAGCCCCTCCATCTGTCCGAGGCCCTGGCCCTTTACCTAAACTTTGGGATTGAGCCATCATGGCCTGTATTGGCCCTTCAGATTTCTTTTGAGGACCATCCAGAACTCCAGAGTTCTGCTGAGGCCCCCCACTTTGCCCTCCAGTGAATTCTCTCTCATCAGGGAAAAGCATGCGCTGTATATCTCGTAGAGTTTGCAATGAGCGCTCTCGATGTTCCAGCTGCTCCTGAGACAGTCCATCTGGGTTCTCACCTAAACTAGATGGGTCGCCACCGGATACCTGCTGAGTGGGACCTTTGGGGTCTGCAGTGGAGCTATTGCTCCCCTGGGAGACTGGGCTGACTGCTCGATTATTTGGGGTTGAACTCTGCCCAAATCCCTCAGTCTGCAATGGGGTGGAGTTGGCAGGGCTGCCAACAGACATCACTTTACTTTCTACTCCAGGACTGCCCTGATCCATGGGACATGGGGGGCCAGTGGATTTAGGTGCTGGTGCCGAAACAGGTGGAGTTGGCTGCATTTTGGCATTCTGGGGAGGATTGTGTTCCTGCGAAGCAGGGGGCTGCGGCTGAGGTTGTGGCAGAGGCTTGGTTTCATTCCGAAGTGCAGTGACCTGGGTGTTCTGAAAGACAAAGCAGAACATTTTAATCAGCTCTTTTTACATCTGTGTGAATGGAGTGAGGGGGATAAAGATCAAGATGTGCTGTCTCGTCCCCACCTTAGTCACACAAACCCACTACAAACACTTTCTGCAGGAACTGATGCCTTGCACATATATTTTGCAAACTAGAGCCTTGGTCAAAGATGAAGGGTTCATTTCGCTCACGTGTAACCCACAGACCCAAAGGGTGATGTTTGACACCCCTCTCCTATATCCCCAGGACAACTCCACCCAAAAATTATAAAGCTGAAAAACTACTCTGGAAGCACTAAAACCTTTCATTCATTCTGCACAGTGCTCCCTCCAGCCAAGAACATGTTTTTCAGAGCATAAACAGCCACCCTCCCCTGCCCCACCCCTCTTCCACCGGTGCATGCATGTACACACCACTACATCTCCCCCTTCTTCCAAGTAAAGGCTCCCTACCAGAGGTACAGTGTTTCGCTCTGCCTTGCTGTTTGAGATGTTCTGGATATGAAAGGACACAATGGTTTCTGCCTGTCCCTTCAGCACAGCTTCTGCAGCCCTGTAAAGACAGACAGATATAGGTGAGGCTGCAATCAGATGATTATCTTTCTTAAATCCCCCTCTCCCCCAACTACTAGGGGCAGAGAGAAAAGAAAAGTGAAAGGCTGGCTCACCTGTCTTTTGACCTCAGAGGTCTGGGAGAAGAGAAATCAAAGGAGAAGAAAAATCCTCACATCTACAGAAACTTGCTAATCAGTCTTTAGGGTTCATGTCACCATTTAACCCATTTAACCCAGCCCTAACTCATCCACTGTGTAGCTCATGAAACAAGGGGCTGTCTGCCAACATTTGCCAAAAACAAAGCTGGGGGGAGAAACTGAAAATCCTCCCCCAAGGCTAGGTGCCAGTAACGCTTCCCCTTGATCTGTAAATGGCTGTCCACCTCACAAATGATTTGAAGGAGGAAATATGCTTTTGAATTTCATGTAATGAGGTGCACACAAATGCAGGGAAAGGACACGAAGGACACATTCAACCATTTACGTACTTATTGGCCATGTCAGTAGAAAAGACATAAACCACTTTGGATGGAGTCTTTTGTCCACTAGCTGGCTCCGAAGTGGCAGTGAGGCCATGGGAGGGCGTGGAAGACGTCGGGGCTGAAGCAGTTGAAGGAGTCACTGAGTGTGGTGTATGCTGGGAATCCTGGGTCTTCATATGATCGGCAGAGTTGCAGTCTGGAAAGGAAGAAGGTGTGGGGGAAAGGTCTCACTAGCGTGGAAGTTGTGAGGAAGTTTGATACTCCTCTCACCCTTGACTCTCAGTTGGCATTACAACGCCCAAATGTTCCCATAAAGGCGGCTCAGACTCCTCTCTCAATTAGTACTAAGGAAGCTGTCCTGTTACACTGTGATTCCCACTCACACTCCAAAAAACTCTGCAGGCACCGCTGAGAGGAAGCTAATACTGTCTCAACTCTAGCTAGTTTCCTGGCTTTCACAAATGACTAGGTCAGAGAGCATATGTGAGACACACACACGAGCAGATAAGCATTTAAGTTCTTGTAAGGTGGGGAAAGTTTTGTATGAGACCTTTTTTCTCCCCTTACTCATGTCACCTGAACCCTAGTCTGCTATACTGTAAGACTGACCACACAGCTGCTGATCACACCAGTTGGAAACTAACTCAAACTGGACCCAGGTCCTTTAAAGCCAAAGCTCTCATGTTGCCACTCTGTCAAGACGTCTATCAAATGCAAACCCTGGAAGACCTAATATCACAGGGGAGTAATAACTCTTTGCACTTCTGCGTCACCTTTCATGTGAGAATCTCAGAGCAATTAATCAAATATCACAACTGAGACACACAATAAGTAGCTATTTATACTGCACCTAATTTCACGGGTTAGGAAAGTGAAGAGTGGGGTAGTGACATGTCCAAGGTCCCACAATGAATCAGTGGCAGAGCCAGGAACAGAATTCAGAAGTCTTGTCTTCCAGTCCTGTGTTCCTACCAGGCACAGCAGTGTAAGTGATATATCATCACCCAATATACCTTACTCATCTGTATTCACAAAACTGGCTTGCATGCTGGCTTTGACATTCCAATTCAAACACAGCAGCTCCTGGGAGGCCAAAGGACAGAGTGGGGTGGAAGGAGACAAACAGCTTTTATTTATTTTCCCAAAACCTCTTGGGGAGCTTCAGTGTTATCATGAAACAACTTTCCAACCTGTACTTCAACAGAACATGGAGACATACATTTACCATTACCAGCTGGGAAAATCCTCCCTTCCCTACAGGATATTTAGACTCCTTCATCTGGCACACAGTCACCACCTCAGGCAGACAGATGCTTTCGCTAACACCCACAAGCCAAAGGATCATCTCGCACCAATACTTAGCACTCACCTTTGATTTCCGAATCATCGCTGGGAGTCCCAGCATCTCTCTGTTCGAAGGAATCTGCTGAAATGCTCCTCTCTCTCTTTCCCTTCCCCTTGGCACCATTTCCAGACCCATTCTTCAACCCCATGCTCCCACCTGGACCAGGGAGCACTTTGGGGGGGTGACCTCCACTCTTGGGGTCACAGGGAGAGGGCTGCGATTGGCTGGTTGAGCCCCCCTGTTTACCCGGGTTGGAAAATTTGGAATCCAGCTGGGGGTTGCCAGATGGAGACATCACTGTAGGGGGACGGACCATCACCTCCTGCTTTGATTTGGGGCTACTGAAAAAAAAATTAAAAATAAAGATTAGACTGTTGATTCACTCCAGTAGGAATGGACTAGAGAGAAGCAGCAGCAGCCGCCACTGCTGCTGCCACCTTTACAGAAATGCCTACATGCTTAGCTTCATCCAGCTGCTCTTTCAAACAGGCCTTGAAAAGGTTATTATCCAATATGGGATCACAGTGCTCAAGGCGGCACAAGAACAAGCAGCAGGTCTGCCAGATCCCAGGAATTGCTCAGTCACATGAGGAGCCACCTCTGGGGCTTCTGTCAATAAAGACAACGGTTTCTATGTACACAGAAAAGCGTCTCACACCAAGACCAGCTCAAAGTAAACAAACAGGGCACCATAAAGTTCACCACACTACCCATCCAGACCCAAATGACACAGTACAGCTGTGATCACAAAGCGGAGAAACCCAACACAAGCCAGCCCAAGACAGCATAAGGAAAATCCAGCATTATTACAGCACTCATCACAGATCAAGGAAACTTGCCAGAAAAATACAAACCTCTGACCATGAAAGCAATTAAACCAGCTACAACCTGCCTTTGAATGGGGAAAGAGGAGGATACTGTCTCCACACACTCTCCTGCAAAATGGGGTGGAGGAGACTGCATTAGAGTTTACCAAAAGAAACTCAAAAAAACCAGTCTTTTCCCACTCACTAACCCATTACACAAACTACAGTCTAAAACTGTGTCTTCTTAGATTCTACTCAGTGACAGTCTTCCTTCCTCCCTTTATTTTAGCCACTGTCATCCCCCTTCCTTTCTTCTACAGGAATCTGCTGGGAGCTCATTTTACCCCACAAAAGGCAGTGCACTGTAGCAAGCCTCACTATGGAGCCTGTTCTGACTGCTCCTTCAGTCCACCAGACAGCTGACTCAGAAGCACTCCCTCCAAGTTATTGTCGGCTCTTGCTGACCCCAGGAGTGAATGGTCAAACCTAGGTGTGATCTCAATCACATCATACATCCAGTGCATCACCTGTCCTTCAAGCTTTTCCTCTTCCAAGTCAATGGAGGATGTTGTCTGGCACAGGCAGATGAATGACATGGACAAGGCTTGTGCAATGATAATCAGTTCTATGCTGCTGCTGCCAGCAGCACAGGGAGAACTTTGTGTGGGAGTGCAAGCCCAAAGATCATCTGTGCTTGACACAGGCCTTTGATAACACTGCAGCAGAGCAGGGACACCTCCCTCTCCATACCCAGAACAATTCACTGAAGTGTCTCACCTCTGTGTGTTTCCTGATGGGGAGTTCCTCACTTTGGGGTTACTGGAATGCATTGACAGAAATCCTGAGCTCACACTCTCACACAGATGGGCTCTCGTCAAGTTCCTCTAGGGGGCCTGCTGCTGCTGGCAGCTTCGAAGCACTTTCTGCCGCACGCTTCTCTCACCGCTGTCCGTCTGCTTGTCTTTTTTCTCTTTGTCTCTCTCTGTCGTTGCACTGGGCCCTTCCCTCCTGCAGCTCCAGCATTCTCTGAATGTGTGCCTCCTGCTGCTGAGGGGAAGTCTCGCATCTCCAGGGCACACTGTGCCAAACCGTCCCCAAAGAAAGAACAGAAAATAGGTAAGGTACATTCCAAACCCTGGAATTAACTGAATGAAACAGACCAGCGGATGGCAATCCTTTCCCCTTCGTTAAACAGGCTGAGGGACTGGCATTTTCAGCTGGCTGGAAGATAGCTGAAATGTACAGCTCGGAGGAAGCTCTGGGCAGGTATTAAGAACTCACAAGTGGTAAAGCCAGTCTCCCTTCACCCAAAACGAGTTATGCTGGATTCAAAAGAGCAGGGAAGAAAGAGGTAGGGAAGTTCTTTTTACCCAGACTCTTTGATCCAAGTCATGGAAGAATTCACATAACTTATTTAAGCACGCCCTACACCAAATCACTAGGAACATAGAACTAGACAGACCAGACCACTAGTCCTGATCGTCCAGAATTCCCAATATGAATGGCCATTACCTGATTTCTCAGAGGAAGGTAAACCCTTTTCCCCCCATGACAATTCGCCATTTATGCAATGCTGTGTGGTGGAAGGTGCACAGGAGGGAGGTAGAGACACAGAAAATGCCTTCCTGACCACATGGCATAAGCTGGTTGCTTACAGGAAGCATGAAACTTGATTACTCTGAGCACACAGAGGAGAACTTGTGGTCAGTTACTGTTTCTAACAAAGGTTGATAGATCATTAGAGAGCTGCCCATCCAAATTTGCTCAGCAACATCATACTAGCTATTTAAACACATTTTTTAATTTAACCTGAGCACTTTTCAGCTTATTTCTGAAGAGAGGCAACATGCACAATGCTGACCATACATAACAACATAATCATTTCTTCTACATTACTGGAGGAGGAAAATATTGGATTTTTAGGTTTCTTAGGTCCTTTGAGATAAAAGTATTTTGGAACAATTTTCTGTCTCGTTTATATTTTAACAGAAGATCTTCTGTTCATCTCATCTACTCAAGATGTAAATCCACATAATTAACAATAAATTATGTTATATTCTGAATGTATTAAATATTGCTAGTTAAAAATTATTCAAATGTAAATATTCCCAGTATTCCTTCTCAGCACTGAAGCAGCAGTTTTTTGTATGAAACAATAGAAACAAAATAAGATTTAATTAGACTGGCAGGGTCTTGCCTATTATGAAGGAACTAGTGTTTTAAGGATATTAAAAGGACACGAATAGATTCACTGATGTGTCGCTACTGGAGGATTAAGAAATACCTTCCACCATATGATCACATTGCTGCCAGGAGAGACTGGCTAGTAAGGCATTGGTATGGAGCTTTGTGGCTCTCCAGCTCCTCAAATGATCTTGGTATGTTGTCACACTTGTCTCATGATATTATACCAGTACATTTTGATGCAACATCAATCCAGTGTCAGGACACCACAATGTAATGATTTTGTGGATCTCGACAACTCCAGATATTCTCCTTCCACAGCTTCTCCTGCTGCTTGGAGAAAAAAAGAGGGATCCTGGTGACCCCAGTAAATTTGCTCATTATTCCTGTCTTCTCTGCCCTGCTTAAACCCACAAATGCAGGGAATATTCCTGGATTAGGAGCTTCATTTGTTCTGCCCTGATATTGGGCAGAGCAAGATGAGTTCTGATCAGACCCACAGACTCCACATGCATCTCTAGGGCCACAAGCAGAGCATCTCATTTGTTTTGAGGTTTGAGAGCAATGGAGTGTTACTGTTATTTCTAGCATGCCACCAGTGTGCATGGTGCTTTACAGGCATATATGAAGAGTTAATTTTGAAAAAAGTTTCTAAATCTCACTGACTCTCACTGTGTCTTAGGCTGCTACATCCCTCCTGAAAACAGGACTTCAAATTTTCAGAAGACTTAAGAGCCTGTCATATTGAAAGTCACTGGGACTGAGGCACATTTGAAAATTTTACTCATGGCCACTCTTAAAGCTGAAGTTAGACCAAAGCACAACATATCATGGCAGGAGAGGGAAGAATAATGGCATAACAGTGAGCACAATTTGCTGCAAAAAACAGGATATAGAGGTCTGTGTTGTGGATTTCTTGTTATTTATATAGTTACTTCCATTATAATGTTTTTCACTCAAGAATAATACCTTAATTCTACACCCCTTTGTGCATTTGCATTACGATACATTATATGAGCACACGTTATTTTTTCCACAGGACCTCAGTATCATTCAGTGCACAGGACAGACACAAAAGGTAGCAGAATTAAGATTGAACAACCAACCATAAATGCGACATTTCCTAACTTTGACTGCTTTATTTGGCAACCTGGATATTGTTCTTTTAACATGGTCTTTATACATAATACACAAGACACACACTATCTTTCAATGGATTAGCACTGAAGCTTCGCAGGTGTGAATTATAAGGAGAGATTTGAATGGAGGGGGTAAATATTAACAGAATTTTCAATTTTTCTAAGTTTTGCACTTTACTGGTTGATGACAAAATGATTGACAACTCTTATTTTTCCCCCTTTGCTTTCCTCTTCTGTGCAATGGAACTGTACAATACTGTGAGACTCAAAATGGAAAGCATCACAATTTTTATTTGTGGGAGTTCAGTGTCCAATAAATTAAAATTCCCCCTCATTTGTGTTAAACTTGGATACGCTCTTCCCTTGCGCTCATTTAGGTTTCAGGGAGAATGGACTCCAGTTCACATAGCTGGAGTCTCTCTGCCTTGCAGAACAATTCTTGTTCTAGTGTCAGAGACTGGCGCCATTGTGGGTGATCAAACCGTGTTTTAAAACGTTTCAGCAAAGTGTCTCAGAGACCCATGCACATGGGGCCAATGTTTTTGTAAATCTTATATGACCCAGGATCTTCCCTGTACACAACTCACCAAGACCTCTGGTGTCACGACATTGCTGTGCTCATCGTAGAGGTGATGAGTTCAGGACCCCTTCTCACACAAGGAAATATTACCTGAAAAAGAAGAAAAGGGAAGAGCTCCATCACAGCGAAGTCACAGGAATTTGTGGGCCCCTCCCAGGCCACAAAAAGGAGACCAAAGCTTTCTCTGAATAGCTGACAAGAAAGCCTCAGCTCAACTAAGCAAGCTTTGTTAGTGCTAAGGTAGGCTTTACAGGGAGAAAGCTGCAGTGAGGTTTAACTGGTTTGCTATAAACAAATGCAGCAAGGGACAGCTTAGACCTGCTTTGGCACACCCCCAAGTTCAGCTAGATGAATTCCCATGCGCCCATCTGTACTTCCAAGAACTGGCACAGTGCCCACATAAGCATTCTCCCAACTTCCTTGTCCACCTAACCTTAAGGGTTTGCCTTCCACTCACTTCATGAGCCCAGCTACCTGTGCAAACCCCTGCTCTTCACAATTATACAGTGCCTACCTCCAAGGCCAGAGAGCCTGCCTGCCCATGTGTGAATGAAAATGCAATAGTCTGGTAAAGCTGGATACTCTCTATAATCAGTCAGAAGAAGTATCAGGCCAATGTCAGAATAGGAGACAGTAAGGCAGCTTCATCTACTGTTCCACTGGCCACCATTCCACTGCAAGACACCACCCTACATGTGGATGTTTATCCATTTGAAAGCATGGCATGCTGCAATTTTGGTGGTATCTTTGAGTATCAGATGCTGCCAATTATTCCTCATATTGCCAAAGAGGTCATTACTGAACTAATCAGTTCCACTCTCCCTACTGTCAGTACTGAGGAAAACATCACATCTGTTAATGTTCAGTTCACATGTAGGAACCATTGTCAACCACATCATCTGGCAAATTTTACTTCATAAAACGAAAACTTAAGATTCCGCAGCACAATTCTACAGCAAGTGTTGGATTCTAGGGTAAATTCTGTGTCAAGGCAGAAAAACACAGAACTCCTGTTACAGACTTATTTCTTCTACCCACTCAATCCATTCTGACCACCAAGATACACCACTGTACTAAGTTCAGTTGAAGACACAATGTGCCTCTTACTATTTACAGAGGAAGGATGGCACTGTGGTTAAAGCACAACTGGGAATCAGGAGACTTGTTTTTTATTCCCAGCTCTACCACAGGCTTCCCATCTGACCCTAAGCAACTCAGTTAACCCATCTGTGAAACAGGGAACACGAGTTGTGATTTGACATTAAAGTCATTCAGAGTGGTGAAAAATTGTACTTTTATAGCCCCTTCCCTCCATCTCAAAGTATCATCCATTCCAATTTGACCTAAACAGTGTAGCAATATCTAGACCAATGAAGCCATCATTCTAGTCAGCCAGTCCTAAATAATAGAGTTGCATCCTCCACCCAATCAATGAGACCATCAACAGGATAGACTGTCCCCTATAAGTCACACATATAAACAGCATCTTATAAGACAACTGATGCCATAAACCATTTAATCCAGAAAAAACCTAGCCACAGCAACACCAACATCCCCAGTTATAATCCCCCCTAGGCCAAGCCAGTGCCAGTACAGCGACATCTCTCTACCTAACCTAGCCCTAAGCAGCTATCCAATGCAGCCCAAATTTACGTTTTCACATGAGTAAAGAGACTGGAATCACAGAACTAGAAGGGACCTCGAGAGCTCATCTAGTCCAGTCCCCTGCACTCATGCCACAACTAAGTGTTATCTAAACCATTCCTGATAGGTGTTTGTCTAACCTGCTCTTAATCTCCAATGGTGGAGATTCCACAACCTCCCTAGGCAATTTATTCCAGTGCTTAACTATCCTGACAGTTATGAAGTTTTTCCTAATGTCCAACTTAAACCTCTCTTGCTGCAATTTAAGCCCACTGCTTCTTGTCCTATCCTCAGAGGTTAGGGAGAACAATTTATTCTCCCTCCTCCTTGTAGCAATCTTTTTATGTACTTGAGAACTGTCATGTCCCCTCTCAGTCTTCTCTTCTCCAGACTAAACAAACCCAATTTTTTCAGTCTTCCCTCATAGGTCATGTTTTCTAGACCTTTAATTATTTTTGCTGCTCTTTGGACTGTCTCCAATTTGTCCACATCTTTCCTTAAATGTGGTGGACACAATACTCCAGTTGAGGCCTAATCAGCACAGGGTAGAGCAGAAGAATTACTTCTCGTATCTTGCTTACAACACTCCTGCTAATACATCCCAGAACGATGTTTGCTTTTTTTGCAATAGCATTCACTGTTGAGTCATATTTAGCCTGTGATCCACTATGATCCCCAGATCACTTTCCACCTCCTTCCTAGGCAGTCATTTCTCATTTGGCATGTGTGCAACTGATGGTTCCTTCCTAAATGGAGTACTTTGCATTTGTCCTTATTGAATTTCATTCTATTTACTTCAGACCACTTTTCCAGATCATTTTGAATTTTAATCCTATCCTCCAAAGCACTTGCAACCCCTCCCAGCTTGGTATTGTCCGCAAACACTGTAAGTGTACTCTCTATGCCATTATCTAAATCACAGATGAAGATACTGAACAGAACTGGACCCAGAACTGATCCCCGTGGGACCCCACTCATTATGCCCTTCCAGAATGACTGTGAACCACTGATAACTACTCTCTGGGAACTGTTTTCCAACCAGTTTTGCACACACCTTATAGTAGCCCCATCTAGGTTGCATTTCCCTAGTTTGTTTATGAGAAGGTCATGCGAGACAGTATCAAAAGCTTTACTAAAATCGAGGTATACCACATCTACCGCTTCCGCCCATCCACAAGGCTTGTTACCTTGTCAATGAAAGCTATCATGTTGATCTGACATGATTTGTTGTTGACAAAACCATGTTGACTTTTACTTATCACCTTATCTTCTAATTGTTTGCAAACTGATTACTTAATTATTTGCTCTATTATCTTTCCAGGTAGAGAAATTAAGCTGACTGGTCTGTAATTCCCCAGGTTGTCCTTATTTCCCTTTTCATAGATGGGCACTGTATCTGCCCTTTTCTAGTCTTTTGGAATCTCTCCCGTCTTCCATGACCTTTCAAAGACAGTCACTAACGGCTCAGATGATATCTGCTCTGTCAGCTCCTTGAGTATTCTAGGATGCATTTCATCAGGCCCAGGTGACTTGAAGACATCTAATTTATCTAAGTAATTTTTAACTTGTTCTTTTCCTATTTGAGCCTCTAATCCTACCTCATTTTCACCAGCATTCACTATGTTAGACGTCCAATCACCACCAACCTTCTTGGTGAAAACTGAAACAAAGAAGTCATTAAAGCATCCCTGCCACCTTCACATTTTCTATTATTGTTCCGCCCCTCCCCCGCCCCCTTGAATAACAGGCCTACCCTGGCCTTGGTCTTCCTCTTGCTTCTAATGTATCTGTAGAATGTTTTCTTGTTACCCTTTATGTCTCTAGCTAGTTTGATCTCGTTTTGTGCCTTGGCCTTTCTAATGTTGTCCCTACATACTTGGGTTATTTGTTTATATTCATCCTTTGTAATTTGACCTTGTTTCCACCTTTTGTAAGACTCTTTTTTGATTTTTAGATCATTGAAGATCTCCTGGGTAAGCTAGGGTGGTCTCTTGCCATACTTCCTATCTTTCTACTCAGTGGGATTGTTTGTTCTTGTGCACTTAATAATGACTCTTTGAAAAACTGCCAACTGTCTTCAATCATTTTTCTCCTTAGACTTGCTTCCCATGGGATCTTACCTACCAATTCCTTCAGTTTGCTAACATCTGCCTTCTTGAAATCCATTATCTTTATTTTGCTGTTCTCCCTCCTACCATTCCTTAGGATCATGAACTCTACCAATTCATGATCACTTTCACCCAAGCTGCTTTCCACTTTCAAATTCTCAGCCAGTTGCCCCCTATTTGTCAAAAATCAAATCTAGAACAGCCTCTCCCCTAGTAGCTGGCTCCATCTTCTGAAATAAAAAAATGTCTCCAATACATTCTAAGAATGTGTTGGATAATCTGTGCCCTGCCGCGTTCTTTTCCCAATGGATGTCTGAGTAGTTGAAAGCCCTCACCACCAAGTCCTGTGATTTGGATGATTTTGTTAGCTGTTTAAAAAAAGCCTCATCTAACTGTTCTTCTTGGTTAGGTGGTCTGTAGCAGACCTCTATCATGATATCACCCTTGATTTTTACCCCTTTTATCCTCACCCAGAGACTTTCAACGAGTCTGTCTCTTACTTCCATCTCAACTTCAGTCCAAGCATAGACATTTTAATATATAAGGCAACACCTCCTCCCTTTGTTCCCTGCCTGTCGTTCCTGAGCAAGCTGTACCCTTCTATACCAATATTCCAGTCATGCGTATTATCCCACCAAATCTCTGTGATGCCAACTATGTCACAGGAACACTGATAAAGACTAGGGTGTGGGAGAACACCTCATGGGAAATAGTCAGAGCTCTACTGCTTGAGGCAGTCAAGCCTTTACCTGTGAAGAGGCTAGAAAAATGTAGTGTAGGGAATGTAATCCAAGAAGGGGGAGCAGGGAGGAATTGACTAGACATGACCTATCTTTAGCATCTATGAATTAGCCACCCAAATTACTGCAGCTCAGCCCAGAAGTAAAACCTTCCATTCAAACCTGCTTTTTCACCTTTACCAATCTTAGGACTTATAAACTTTTAAAGGTGATGGATGGCCAGGCACTTTCAGACATAAATAATTAGATAGAAACTCTGGCAGGAAGAGCTGTGGTTATCACTGATTAACTATTGTCCTTCCTCAGGCTTTGAAAATGCAAACATGAAGAGATGAAATAAAGACACATCACGTGTCAACCTGCAGCCTTGCTGAGATGCAGCATGTTAAAAGGGGAGAAAAATTTTATTCTTTCTACTGACAAAATAATGTGCTTGTTCAGTCTCTTTGCCCCTGCTGGCCTGAGAACAGATATGTTGGCGATGTGCACTTCAGTTACCAGTGAGACTGCACCGATTGGCATTCTCTGCTGGTTTTCACCGGACACCACACACTTCACTTCTATTCAGTTCTGCAGTCTTTACGTAATGGCAGCTGGGCTACCAATATTCTTTTTTAAATAACCTATTTTTAATAGAGCACATCAACATGAGAGCTTGGGGCATAAGGAAAAGGCAGGAAGTTTTATCCAAAAGTTCAGATCAAGTCCCAAGCTCGCTTAAAAATACATAAAAGCAACAGCAAATAGATAAACTGGTATGTAGTGAACACTATACAGCAGCGGTCCCCAACCTTTTGGGGCAGCGGCTGAGCATCTGCCGAAATGCCACTGAATTTTGGCGGCGACGCCTCTCGATGACATCGCTTGTCGGCAGCAAGTGGCATCATCAAGAGGCGTCGCAGCTGAAATGCCACCGAATTTCGGCAGCATTTCGGCGGATGCTCGACCGCTGGCCAGGATGCGGGCGCATTTAGATATCCCTGTGGGCGCCATGGCGCCCACAGGCACCGCGTTGGGGACCCCTGCTATACAGCATCACAATTCCCCATGCAATGTGAGGGTGTGGGCATGCAGGGCATCTCTTACTTCCCCTGCTCTCCTAGATCCAGCCCCAGTGATCAGAGGTTCATCTTCTGGTTACGTATAGAGGCAAGAATATATTGAACCCACTTCTAGCAAAAGCCCTCCCCTTTATCTTCACATATTTTGTGTTGTGTCCTGCAGTCTCAAATAGTACGAATAGCACTGGGCACACTGGCATCCAAATGGGTTTGTAGGCAGCACCACCTTGCCTTCAGTCAGCCAAATGCACATCCTACCACCATCCTGCAACTGCTCAGTGTTTAATTAAAACTTCTGCCCCGTGGTCTAAAAATCAGGCTATGACTTCATGAGCCAAAGCAGTAGAGAATAGGCTAAGTCCCCTAAAATAACAGTGGACATAGGCATCCTGTCAATAATCACCCTTCTTGTCCAAACAGATTAAAACCAGATCTCCTGAGCACCCTGGTGTCATGTACCAGCTGGTGCATTCTACAGTGGTGATCAGGAATGTCCTTTGTTGATCAACTAAGGCATGAATAGCAATATAGCAGTATTTCTGGTTGCCATTAAATCATAGAAATTTAGGGCTAGAAGGAAACTTGAGAGGTCATCTAATCCATCCCCTTTCACTGGGATGGGACCAAGTGTACCTAGACCATCCCTGACAGGTGTTTGTTTAAGTTGTTCTTAAAAAGTTCCCATGACTGGAATTCCACAACCTCATTTGGAATCCTATTCCAATGCTTGAAGAAAAACTTTCTATCAGGATTGTTAATATTTAACCTAAATCTTCCTTGTGGTAGATTAAGCCAATTACTTTTTGTATTCCCTTCAGTAGGCATGGAGAACAAGTGATGACCACCATCTTTATAACATGCCCTTAACATACTTAAAAACTGTTATGTCCCCCCTCAGTCTTCTTTTCTCAAGACTAAACATACCTAATTTTGTTAACCTTTCCTCATAGGTCAGATTTTCTAAGCCTTTTATCATTTTTGTCACTCTCCTCTGGACTCTCTGCACATCTCAAAACTGTGGTGCCCAAAACTGGGCACTATACTCCAGCTGAGGCCTCACCAGCGCCAAGCAGAGCACTGTAGGAATAATTAACTCCTGCATCTTACATGACACTCCTTGTTAATACACCCCAGCACATTAGCTTTTTTTGTAGCTACATCACTTTGTAGCTCATATTCAATTTGTGATCTACTACAACCTCCAAATGCTTTTCTGCAAGACTACTGCCTAGAGCCAGTTATTCCACTTCTGTGTTTGTGCATTTGATTTTTCCTTCTTAAGTACTTTGCACTTATCTTTATGGAATTTCATCTTGTTGATTTCAAACCAATTCTCTAATTTAATCAGCCATTTTGAATTCCAGTCCTGTCCTCCAAAGTGCTAGCAACCCCTCCAAATCATTAATGAAAATATTGATTAGTGCCTGACCCAGAACAGACTGCTGTGGAATCCCACTAGATATGCCTTCACAGTTTGACAGTGAACCACTGATAACTACTCTCTGAGTACAGTTTTTCAACCATTTGGTCACCTGCCTTATAGTCATTTCATCTAGAACAATTTCCCTGCTTTGTTTATGTAAATGTAATGTGCGACTGCATCAAAAACATTACAGATATCTTGATTTTTTTTAGTAGAGAGGGACCATGGTCTCCCGCCCTGAGAGACCGAGAAGCCCCTCCTGGTGGGCAGAGCTGGGACACCTGCGGTCACCCTGATGGATGCAGAGGGGTGAGAAAGGAACCGGAACTATAAAAGACCAGCTGTCTAGCTCAGTTTGGGGAGAGCTGTCGGAGGACAAGGACATCTCTCCCCTGCTAGTGCAGCTTGAAGACGATGGAGGCTGCCACCATGCCCGAGACCCGGAAGGGCTGCCAGAGCTACCAGACACCAACACGCTGATGGGGCTGCCACTTGCTGTTTACCCAAGTGAGACGGAGGACAACCCCGGAACTCAGGTACCCCAGGACTGGGAGGGTAGGAAGGAGTCCAGGGAAGCCGAACAGGGTTTGGCTGTGGGACTGATTGTAAGCCAGCCAGCATGTTGTGGGAGGATCCCCGCTGACCCAGTGGCAGACCACTCTGCCATTCATAGTGCCCTGGGCTTGTACGCAGTTACGTGGGAGGGCTTACGTCCCCCTACCCTGGCCACCCATCCCTGGAGGGTGGCAGTCTGCCCTGTTAGGCCATGAGGCTATCATAAGCATCTTTCCCAAATCTGGACCTTAGCGTTCAAAATGTGGGTGCCTAGCATGAACCTCCAAGCTTAATTACCAGCTTGGATCTTATCTCGCTGCCACCAGACAGGAATTACAGCGCCTGCCTCGCTCTGGTCCCCCAAACTTTCCCCTGGAGGGACCCCAAGACCCAGAAGCTCTGAGTCTTACCGGCAAGGGAAATAACCCACTTCCCTTCCCTCCCTCTCCCATCCAGACTTTCCTCTCTGGGCTAACCTGGGAGTATGGATGCAATCTCTTTACATCACAATACTAAGAAGCATGTCTCCTCTATTCCACAAAGAGACAAACCCCAATACAAGGAAACAGAAAATGATTCTCTCTCTTCCCTCTCCCATCAATTCCCTGGTGCTGCAGAGCTTACCCTCCATAGATCTAACACAAGAGAATTCCTGTCCCCTTCATTCCTTAGCCTACCCAGAGAGAAACCTCAAACAAGTCTTAAAAAGAAAGCTTATATAAAAAAAGAAAGAAAAAAGACATCAAAATTTCTCTGTATCAAGACGACAATAATACAGGGCTATTGCTTATAAGAAAATATGAATAAACAGTCTGATTCAAAAAGAAATCCAATTTGAAACATTCCAGCAAGCTGCACACATAAATACAACCAAAACAACATAAAAGCCTATATTGTTTTTCTACCTGTACTTACAATTTGGAAACAGAAGATTAGAAGATAGAAAGAACCTTCTCACAGCCGAGAGACAGACAAAAGACTCAGGTCCCAAAAATTCCCTCCCTGACTTTGAAAAATCCAGTTTCCTGATTGGTCCTCTGGTCAGGTATTTGGTTTCCTTTGTTAACCCTTTACAGGTGAAAGAAACATTAACCCTTAGCTATCTATTTATGACAAGGCCTGTATTGATCTGGCACCTGCCAGAGTTAGGGCACCAGACAGGTTTGGCTGTAGCTCCTGCCAAGAGCTAATTCCCCCCCGAATAGCTGTGTTGCTCTGCGTAGACTCAACCAGAACTGTTAACTGTGGATTGCCTGCCCTGATTGAGGGCCCCAGGCAGATAAATTGCTGCCTTGACTGATTATCAGCCAGGACCAGTAACTGCTGGCTGCCCCACCCTGATTGAGGGCCCTGGGTTTATAGACTCCCTGCTGCTCAGCCAGCTGCAGGATAGAACCAAGTGACTCCTCCCACCCTTGCCTCCACTCCACCACCCTCCAGACTGAGTTGCTCCAGGAGAGATCGTAGCAAGAAGTGTGGTCTCCCGCCCTGACAGATATGGAAGGACCCACGAACGCCCTACAATGTCACATCTATTGCTTCCCTCCTATCTACTAAGTCAGTAACCCTATCAAAGAAGGAAACGGATTTGGCATGGCATGATTGTTCTTGACTAATCTATGCTCGCTATTACTATCACCCTGTTATCCTCTAGGTGCCTACAAACTGATTGTTTAATCATTTGTTCCAGTATCTTTCCAGGTATTGAAGTTACGTTAACTAGTTTATAACTCCCCACTATGTTTGCTCTTCTCCAGTCCTTTAAGACCTCACCTGTCCTCCATGAGTTCTTGAAGATAAAATTGCTAATGGTTCCAAGACTGCTTCAGCTAGTTCCTTACGGACCCTAGGATTAATTTTGTCAGACTCTGCTGACATGAATACATCTAACTTATCTAAACATTCTTTGATCTGTTATTTCTGTTCTAGCTTGTGTTCATTCCCCCTTGTTAATATTAATTGTATTAAACGTCGAGTCACCATTAACATTTTAATCAAGACTGAAGCAAAACAGACATAAAATACCTCTGCTTTCTTGTTGTTGTCATCCATTAGCCCTCCTTTCCCACTAGATAGTGGACCTACACATTCCTTTGTCTTTCTCTTGTTCCTAATATATCTACAGAACCTATTCTTATTGCTTATTACCACCCTTCCTGGTGTAATTCGTTCTGTCCCTTAGGCATTTTGGATTTTGTCTCTACATGCCCAAGCTACTCTTTTGTGCTCCTCCTTCACAATCTGTCCATGTTTCCACAGAATTCCTTTTTGATTTTCAGGTCACTAAAGAGCTCCTGATGGAGCCATATTGGCCTCTTACTATTCTTTCCTTCACATCGGGACAGTTTGCTTTGTGCCTTTAATACTGCCTGAGAAATTGCCAGCTCTCCTAAACTCCTTTTTACCTTAGATTTCCTTTCCATGGGACCTTACCTACCCATTCTCTGAGTACATTAAAAGTCTGCCTTTTGTTTAAATCTGCCATATTCATGTGTCCTTTAAGGTCAGAAGACAATGGGCATGTGCACTATATGGATGGGGTGCAGTGCAGTTCAGGAACCCATTTTGTCACAAAGTTAATTATTTCACGGATGTTAGCAATGTACGTCACCCAAGGGTAAATAATGCAGCAGTAACTGCTCTTCAACCACAACAGCACCAAACAGTCTATTTACCAATATCAAACTGATTAGCCAACCAACATGTAACAGTCTTCGGTAGACAGCTTTCAGATGGACTGGCAGGGCCTCGCCTCCCCCATCTGATTGTCCTGGCACTAAAGAATCAAGGCAAGCTCTTCACACCGCTCAATGAACATAGCTCTCCTCATGAGGAAATTCTAAGCCCTCCCAGATCTGCATGATAAGGTATTTCCCCCAACTCTGTGCTTGTGGTCTTGCAAAGAACCACCAGTCTACAGCGGGGAAATCCACAGCTACTGCAACCTATACTAGCTGTCTCCACCATCATGTCAGACACAAGCCACTGCATCCTCTATCATGACCACCATCTACAACCTGCTGCATGAACAGTGCCAAACGCAGGAACAGGTCTTTGCCCACAAACTGGATCCATGCCTTGGCACAGGTGGAACAGACAAAAGTGAGCAGCCTGCAGAACCGGAAATACTTTAATGGCAGGCTAACACCATTTCCACACAAGGGCTTGGGAAGGACAGAAGTTTTCTCACAAGACACTGTGAAATAATTCCTAGAGCAGCTCAACTCAGTGCAATTCTAAGAACCATGGGATATATCCCCAGAAATATTAGCACCTAACCTGGATTACGGCAGCACCAGTGTGGATGCAGCTAGATGGGGCTGAGTCATATGTGGCTCCACAGTGTAGATGCTGGCAGGTGGGCTTGGATTACCCAGGTGTACTCTGCAGGGAAGACATACCTTCTGCCTTTCTTCTAAGTCTTCTTTCATGTTCCTCACCCATTCTCTGCTGCTTTTCCTGTGTGTAGGGGCATTAACCAGAGGACCAACCTTTCCTCATCCCTAGAATCCATACAGAGCAGATGTGGTGGCTGGGATTCCTATAACCACCTCGACCTTGAGGGAAGTGCAGTCATCTCAGTTGCTGATGCCACATCATGCAAACCGGAAAAGTACTGATAAATACGTATACTATGATATTTGTACGGTAAAATTCCCTTCCTCTACAAGGGTCTCTTCACTGCCTACTCTCTTATCTTTTCAAGCTATTTGCCCAAGTTGTCCCATCACATACTGCCATGTAGACACACAGAATGTTTTCCCTTTTGTGAAATGCCTTAGAGAACACACCCATGGATTTAACCAACTTCCATTTTCAGCTGTGCATGGTGATGTATTGGTGGCAGTGGGGTGGGAAGGTTTGGATGGAACAGGAAGCCCAGCACAATAATCATTGGATTTAAAACTTAGTTGTTATTATAGTCCAGCTTTTCTCAAAGTGGGGTTAGTGAGGGCACTGCAGGGGTACTGCAGAGGGCCTGCGGGCCCTGCTGATCAACTTCTCCCCTTTCCTCCCTCAATTCCTTCCCCTCCCTACCAGCACCTTCTGCACACCAGGGACCCGCTGTTCCCCAGCCTGCAGGAGATGCTGGGAGGAGCAAGGTGGGGTGCGCTGAGGGGAAAGGGCAGAAAGAGGCGCAGAAGAGGAGGGGCAGGGGTCGAGTGGGGGCAGGGTCTGGGGCTGAGTGGGGGTGCTTCTGTGAAAAATTTTAAATCAAAATGGAGGTCCTCAGGTTGCTAAAGCTTGAGAACTGCTGTTGTAGTATCAAGATGTGTGCTAGTTGTTGTGCGGTGTAGTACAAAGACTGGGTCCCTACCCAAAAGAGTTTACAATTCAGGACTCCAGTCCTGAAACTTCATTCATGCAGAGAGCCTTATTTATTTCAGTAAGACTTTTCTCACAAGCACAAGAATTTGCCCACATGTAATTTTAGATGCAACAAAACAGATGGAGGTGCCAAACAGTAGGGAGTATATTGTGTAAGGTGGGACTAAGGAGGGGGCAACAAGATCATGCATTTACTAACTATAGGTATGTGTACAGCTTGATAATTAAAAGAATATAGAACAAGCTCTTCTGAACTAAGTGAGTATTAATTATTTTCTGCATATTTTCCTCTAATCTTCTAATTTTCAGTAATATTATTGGTAACATTAAAAGGTATTGCTTGCAATAGCAGGTAAGATTATGTTTTTTTTAAAAAACGTCTTTTTAAAATTGTACATTTTACAACACTAACTGTACAGGACTAAGAATGAGCATGACTGGACAGTTTCTCTACACAAGACAGATATCCAAAGACCTAAAGAGACACAAAAATTGCCAAGCGATTCAGGGGTAGGAATAGTATCTACAGTTACTTTCAATTCATTTTGAAGTTACTAGATTTTGAGTTGACACTATCCCCTGTAATATATTGTTCAATTATCTCCCAACAACCACTGATGCAGTTTACCTGCTCCAGAAGCCACCTAAGATACATCTACACAGCAGCAACAGCAACAACAAAAACACATAGCAAGTCTCAGAGCCTGGATCAACTGACTTGCTCACACTGCAGGACTAAAAGTAGGGCTCAGACTGGAGCCCAGGCTCAGAAATCCAGGAAGTGAGGCTGGGTCTCGGAGCCTGGGCTACAGTCTGAGGCCGAACATCTACATTGCTACTTTGGTCTCATGGTGCAGGGCTAAAATCAGCTGACCCAGGTTCTGGGACTCACAGCCACGAGGGTTTTGGGGTTTTTTGGCTGTGTAGAAGTGCGAGCCAGGCTACGACACACACTCATCATGTGTGCACCAAGAAAGTTCTGCAAATGTTTCCCATTGTTGCTAACTCCATTGCAATTCCACCAGTGTTAGCTATGTTTTTTGAAACTCATGAGCAGACAAGCAGCTGCTAGCATTTTTAGGCCCAGTGTCACCTAACCATCCTTAATATCCCAGCCTTAATGGACTTCAGTTGCTGCCAATAATGTTAACATCAGTGGAACCAAACTGCTATTAGCAGCAAACAGGAAAAATGTTTGTTACATTTCCCTAATGCAGACAGGGCCTCTGAGGCTTAACAAATTATGTCTGCAGCTCAAAGTTAATCTCAGTCAACATAATACATAGATGTCCAGCAGGTAGCCCTGGTCTTTGAACAGTAGCTCATCCAGAACTAGGAGCTATGCAAATATGTTGCCTATGCAGGCTTCCACATCTTCACCTCCAAATTCTAGCTCCTTCTTCACAATGAGGCAAGAAACAGGCTTGAAGCCAGGGGTGACCTCTTTTTGCCCCCAAAAAGGAAGTCACTCACCAGACTAAAAGATATTTAACATTTCAGCTCAAACTTCAGGACAGGTCAAAACTACATGGAAAAGAAAAAAACAATCAGCTCAAACATGAAACATTGGTAGGAAACTAGAGTCAACGTAACAGAATAAGGCAGTGGTGCTCAACCTTATTACACAGGCGGGTCGCATAAACCTAAGCGCAATCTTGTGTGGGCCAAACTGATTCTACCTATTTTAATAAGATTTAAAGTTACTTGTATTGATTTATATTTTAAGTTCACCTTGTTTTGTATGTATTTGGATAGACAATGCTATACATAGGAACAACCTATTTACATACTTGTATAACATGACGACAAAACGCTAATGAATCAGCCATTAGTATACGGTGTTGAAGCAGACTGTAGGCCTCATGAAATGCTCTGGTACGCAGTGTACGGCCCGTGGACCACAGGTTGGGCACCCCTTGAATAGGGGATGCGAGGGTGGGAGCAACTGAAGTGAAGAAGCCTTCTTGTTCCTCAGTATGCAACACAATACCACTGCATTGTTTAAACAGAAGGAATGAGGCATGTATCAGCCAGGTATGGAAAGTGGCAAGTGCTTTTGCTATTCATTTTGGCAGCCAGTCACTAAGTTTCTAGAATGAAAGATATGAAGAGAGTCTGCAGGCATAACACATCAAACTGTGATCTTGTCATCTCTCACAAGCCACAAAGGGGAGGGATTGATCAGCTTGTGGATAGACCATCTCCTCCAAGGAAAGTCCAAGTGTTGCAGTAAGTGGTAGGGGCCATTAATTACTGAACCAGTGCCCCAGTTTGCTGCAAGGATACACTGCATAATACACATGCACAGCAAAACCTGAAGTACTTCAAAGCATCAACTGTACTGCATACACAGAGTGCTATTTTCAAAGGCAAGGCAAAACTAGTTTAAGGGGAATATTCAGAAGCATTTCTGCTCAATGGCTCTATTTCTCTGACAATTTCAACTTTCTATCCCTAACCAAAAAAAGTTTGTAAGATTTTGTTTAAAAAAAAAAAAAATATTTTTCTCCTCAAAAGCAGTTTAACCATTTTGTCTCAAATTCTCTACTCCACCCCCAACATAAAAGAACAAGAAGTCTGGATAATTTCAACTCAATAGTTGAAATTTTTGAAGAGTAGTGAGCTACTCAAAAGAAAGTTGCCACAACTTTTCCAGTATAACAACCCCTACTACAGAGAGGTTTTTACTACTTCACCAATGAAATAAAGCTGTCTTTTCAATTAACTGTGCAAACACTCCTAATTAATCCTCAAACACACCCAGATGTGTATGTCAATAAATATTAAATCACTGTTTAAGACAAATGGGGATATGAAAACACTTCCCCAAGGTCATACAACAAATCATGCCACTATCTGCACAGCTCACTACAGCACTATCTGTAAAATGGGCCTCAGAGTTAACTCTTATGCAATGCTTTTAATTTTCATGTGGCATAAAATATATAAATCATTAAAGTAATTAATGCTCTGGCATTAGGATTTTCTCACCTGTAGAATTCAAAGCACTTGATAAAAGGGAAAAAGTACTAGTTGCTCCATTTTACAGACAGCCTAACTAAGCACAGAGATTTAAGGTATTTTTTCTGGAGCACTGTGATCTAGTGGATAAAATATGAGCAGAAACTGCCAGGGATGGCCTAGGTAATTGTCCAGCCACATCTCTCAATGTCCCTTCCAGCTCTACATTTCTAAGATTCTGTGATTCTATATTACAAGAGTTCTGGGTTCTGTTCACAGCATTACTAATGAGGTTAATCCGAGGCGTGATTATTGCTAGATGAAACCTTCCTATGTAATCTTAGCTAAGTAAAAGTCTCTGGGCCTCACTAACCCTGTCTAGACAATGGGGTAATGATAGTTGGGCAAGTGCAAGAGTCATGAAGTACAGAGAATAAAGACCAGCCAAGTGAAAAGATGAGCCAAGAACTTAGAACTTCCTGGCTCCAGATCGTATGCACATTCCCTCAGGCAGGTTAAGGAGACGTTTTGGGGACACAGTCAGAAACCTTTTCACCAGGCCTATAGCTCCCTGAAACATACGGAAATGGAACAAACCCAGTTCAGCGTATTCCAAAGTTTGAAGAAAAGCTGAGTGCATAGCTAATTTAGCTACATCTGCACTGCAGCTGCTCATAACTTCAAATGGATTGAGGCAAGGGCTCTATTCAATACGAAGTTGAGTTACTAGTGAAGTCTATTATAGTCCTATAGAACACTGGTAAGAGTGCTTAAAAAAAAAGTATTACTGTATATACTTGTTCATTAGTCCGTTCATTTATAAGCCAACCACCAAAAATGGATAGGTAAAATAGCAAAAACTGTATGACCCTTTCATAAGCCAACCCTATATTTCAGGGGTTGGAAAACTTTGGCTTCCAGCCCATTAGGGTAAGCCGCTGGCAGGTCAGGATGTTTTGTTTACTTGAAGAGTCTGCATACATGGGGCCCCTCCGCTCTCTGTGGCCATGGTTCGCCGTTTCCAGCCAATGGGAGCTGCAGGAAGTGGTGCGCCAGACGCTCCAAGTAAACAAAACAACAATATATTAGATATTCAATTCAGTGATTCCATAGAATTTAAAATCATCAAATTTTGCTGTAGAACCATTTATAAGCTGACCCCTGCTCTTTGATGTGTCACATTTTACCAAAAATATTCAGTTTATGAACGAGTAAGTTCGGTAAGATGAGAAAGCACCCAATTTTCACTGAATGCTTAAAGGCAATTTCCCTCAAAGGAGGGCATTTATTTGCCAAATTTCAGCCCCATGGTTTTTGCACTAAATTTTGTAATAGGTCAAGTATATTTTTCCATTCTCAAAAACAGCTGACTGTTTCTGCTCAAACTTAAGAAAAAAAGTCAAACAAACTGCTCCACTTTTCCCCACCTCTTTCCAGACAGAAACCAAGCCTGAAAAATTTCAGTTCTGCTATTAGAAGTTGTTTGTTTAAAAACAGAGGGCTTAGAACAGAAACATTTAGGCTAACTTTAGACACCACTCACTCCCCAGCTGTAATTTGTAAATTTGGTGGTAAAATTTGCAGAGTATTTTTCAGAACCTTCTTCACTGAGAGTTATGTACTCATTTGATCATAATCTTTATATTGTAATTAGGATTTCAAGAGCAGGCAGAATATTCCACAAAAGGTGTACAGAAAGCAAATTCAAAATGTACCTGGAAACATTTACTTTTTATCAAGAGCAGCAGTTTAAGACCCGGGAGGGAACATACTAATTACCACACTGGATCAGGCCAGCAGTCCAGTATCATCTCCAACAGTGGCCAGCACTACCTACTTCAGAGGATGATATAAGAACTATGCAGTAGCATATGTCCCCCATTTAAATTTCATCCTGATTACGAATAGAGATTGGCTGAAGCAATGGTTTGCTAGTGCATGGCTTGGTAGCGCTTCCAAAAAATGTATTGTTAATTATCACAACTCTGGATATTCTTGATATCCATACAAACATCCAATCCCTTTTTGAATCTCTAATTCTTGGCCTCAACAATTTTGTGGCAATGACTCCCACAGCTTAATTACAATTGCATCAAATATGCCACCAATTTACACTATCTTGAAGTTCCACATTCAGTCAGTCAGTCATGGGATGATAAAAGCTTTTCCATAGTTATCACAGAAATCTGGTTACAATTTTAAGTCCTATTTTTCCCCTCCCCTCTTTAACCTGACGTAAATTGAAAAAGCTGTTTGAGCTAGAGAAGTTGGAAAATGTAGGTGTAAATAATATTTGGCAAGTTTTGCAGGTTCTTAGAACAAAGCAAAAGATGTTATGCCTCCAAAACACTGAGGTTAGAAACTTAAACATGTAACCCTACTTCTACAGCATATGAATAACCCTAATTTTAAATTATTCATTGCCAAACTAGAAACATCAGAATGGTTAGTCACGACTCAGCTGACTTCATGAAGACCATCCTAATTTTTGCTGAGTTGTAAGAAGTCTGCCAGAGTTTTTAAGAACTTTGCCTGGTCTACAAAAACGTAGGACTTCAGAAAAGTCTCAAAAGGTGTAACAGGTTTATTTGTTTTGTTTACATTGCACAAAACAATGATATTGGGGAAAGATTCAGTCCACACAATGCCTCCTCCTATCACACACAACTTGGCCCCAGAACCTGGGTTTAATGCACTTATCTCTCTAGCAAAATTCAAACTCCACAGGGACTCAGACAAGGCTCATAAGTAAGGACTCGAAGTCCTTAGCGAGTCTGCTTGGGTTAAAGGATTTCATATCTATGGAGATAAACCACAGATCTTACTGAAGCACGGACTTCCAAAAAGGTCAAGGCCAAGCCAACTAGGCTGAAGGATTTTAAGGCTGCTTGCATTTCTCTGAAGAAATACTGATGCAGTCTGAGCAAGCAAAACACCAAGGCCATATCTGCACTACAGACTTCTGATGGCAGAGCTATACTGGTCAGGGATGTGAAGAGATGTGATCCCTGACTGACACAGCTGTGGCAGCACAAGACCCTGGTGTAAATGTAAAACTGTGCTTTTGCCAGTACAGCTTGTTTTGTTTGGGGGTGGAATAAACTAATACCAGTAAAGTACAGCTGTGACCAGGGGTGGCCAACCTGCGGCTCCTTGTATAGGCACCAATTCCGGGGCTGGAGCTATAGATGCTAACTTCCAATGTGCCGGGGGTGCTCATTGCTCAACCCCCTGTTCTGCCCCCACTCCACCCCTTTCCCCTAGACCCCTGCCATGCCCTCGCTCCTCCCCCTATAGCCTCCTGTGCACGTGAAACAGCTGATTGCAGTGGGCAGGGAGAGTGGGGAATAGGTGCTGATTGGTGGGGGCTGCCAGCAGGCAGGAGGCACTGGGGGCTGGGGAGCTGCTGACATATTACTGTGGCTCTTTGGCAATGTACATTGGTAAATTCTGGCTTCTTCTCAGGTTCAGGTTCACCCCGGCTTTGACAGCATTAGCTGCATCCACACTAGGAGTGTTTTGCTGGTAAAGTATATTGGTATTTCTCTACTAGTAAATCACTCCTAGTGTAGATATGGCCCAAGGCATGTCGGTTAACATAGCAGGACATAAATTTGCATATTAGGTCAAGATTATGGTCAGGACTACACTCAAGAGTTAAGTCAACCCACTATATCACTCAGGGGTTTGAAAAATCCACACCTTTGAACAATATAGTTCAGATGAGCTAACACCTGGGGTATGTCAACAGCACTAGAATTCTTCTGCTGACCCGGCTACAACTTCTTGGGGAGGTAGATTAACTATACCAATGAGAGAACCCCTCCCATCACTGCAATGAGTGTGTATACTTGAAAGACTACAGTGGCACACTTGCAGTTAGAACCCTAAGAGTCCCGTATGAAGAGGATACCAAAATTTTACCCTTCACTTTGGGTTTGGGTTTTTTTTGGTAAACACCCACAAAAACCCTAAAGAAATTCCTACACTCTTCGGACCCTATCCTCCTTCCCCCAAAAGAGAGACACTGAAAGACGTTTAGGATTGAAAACATGTCTCAATAAATTAAGAGGAAAACCTTTAAAGAAAGATTTATAAAGGCAACTATGAGAAAGCCCAGAAGTTGGAGAGTAAGACTTTAGACAGGTAGCTTGGAAATGCCAATTTAATCCAATACAGGATTTTTGTTTCTATGAATATGAATCCCATAATCAGTTGTTACTTTAAATTCTGTATTCGCTGGTCATTAAGTCTCAAACCCTGTTGCTTTGGCTATGGACTAATCCTAATATGAATTGAGCAGAACATACAGGGTTTAAAGGTGATTTGCAAAGGAGGAAAAATGGAGTTTGTACACTTTGTTTCTTTATCATGTATGAAGGAGACCTGGAAAAGGCTTTTTTTTTTTTTTTTTTTTTTAATATAAAGCCTTTTTTGCTTACTTTTTACATTAGGAATTCAAGTCCAGCCTAGCCTAGAAGATTATGTTGACTGGTGAACAATTAAATTACGAGCTCACAAGAGCTGAGAGTGAAATGCTAGATCTACACTAGGAAAGATTTGCCACCACAGTCATACTGGCAAATGCCCAGGGGAGAGGTAGTTTACATCAGCAAAAAAGTGATTTTGCCAGGAAAATTTAATTTGGGAATGGTATAAACTAACTATTCTAGCAAAAAGACTTATGCTGGTTAAGTGTGTCTATAGCAGAGCTTTTGAAAATATAGAAGCATCACAAAAAGCCCTACATCTAACTGATTCTGCTATCCCACCAAATATGTAGACCTGCCCTAGCCAAAGATGAGCAACTGAGAGGGAGGGGTTTTACTGAATTGTTTAAAAAAAAAACTTTAGTTTTTTTTGTTTGGTTTTGTTTACACTTGTTAATCATTAAAGTTAAACATTTTCTATAAAAGAGATCTTTGTTAAAGATTCAACTTCTCCTCCCCTTCATTTAAGGTGTTAAGAGTTAACAATAATGCTGACACTCAACCCCCCCCCCCCCCCATAACACAAGTTCTTCAGCAAAATCCGGGAAACACAAGCCTAACATTTTTGATAGTTCCAAGTTAAAAAAAAAAAAAAAGGCAGATTTTGTTTCTGTTTGTTTTGATTGGTTGGTGGGGGCATACACAGGAGAAAGGGAGATACATATAAAGCAGCAAAAGAGCACTCAAGCTCAGTTTAAAATCGCTGGAGGTCACCTTTAAAATAACCATAGCCATCAGACCTAGTTGGCCAGGTATACATTGGACAACAGTTGTATATCACCAAATCAACAACAACAACACAGTTTCCAGGCAAAAGCAGATCTACATTGCAGGTAATGGGTGCAAGTGAATAGGCGTTGAAGACAGTTTAGTTGCAAATATAGTTTGTTTTTTGTCTATGTTTATACAATTTCCCAAGCACAAATTACCAACACCTGTTGTCAGCTATGGGTAGTTTTTTCCCTAGGATAGAGGAGGCCTAATTGTATGAATATTAACATTAAGTAGAAGCAGGCTAGACGTGAATGGAGTCAGAATTAAGGCTGTCTAGGGGATCTTAATACTATATTTCCATACTTTCCTGTGTGGTTTTTGATTAATTTAAGTGTTTCTGGCTTTCAATGTTTGTTTTCATGCTATATTAAGATGACATGCACCCCAGGTCACTGTTCACAAAAATAAGATAGTTATTCATTTCTCTTTTTTCTTTTCTTAACTTTGTCCACTGAAGAGTACTGTGCATATAGTCAGTTTTCTGGGATGTTTGTGTGGGTCTTTCATGTCTTTCACACAGCAACCTGGGAGAGAACCACCTTTTTTCAGAATAAGAAAGTGAGATTGTAAACCCCACCCCAAAATAAATTGTTAGTGTGGACCTTGGGGAGGTGTAGTACCTACCTCCCCTCCCTAAAACTAATATCTGAAGAGCTAATAATTAGAGAATTTAAGGTGAAAAGCCCCATTCAGGCATGACCATTCTCCCCCCCAAACCAGTTTGGACACTTATTAACATCACCAAGGAGTGGCAGTTTCTTCCCAAGAGAGAGCCAAGAGAGTTCTTCTCTCTTCTTTCACAAGAAAGGTCCTTGAATAGTAGGTTAGTGTCCCCAACTTAATCCATTATCCTGGAACCTGTATTATGCACATTTATTCTGAAAACACTACGCTTTCTTTGCAATACAATCTTCCTCATCTGATGGAGTATGAATTATTCCATGATCATCTCCTTAGGCCTTGGCTACACTGGCACTTTACAGCGCTGCAACCTTCTCGCTCAAGGGTGTGAAAAAACACACCCCTGAGCGCAAATTACAGCGCTGCAAAGCGCCAGCGTAAACAGTGCCCCAGCGCTGGGGCTAACCCCCACAAGGAGATGGAGTACATGCAGCGCCAGGACCGCGCTCTCTCCCAGCATTGGCACCAGGACCACACTCACACTTCAAAGCGCTGGGAGGCAGCAGCGCTTTGGAGTTTTGAGTGTAGCCAAGCCCTTAGTCCAAATCTCTATCCCCACCAGCTGCAACCATCATTTCCCAACCATAACTCTTTCCCTATCCCATGCTTCCTAACCTGAAAAAAAGAACAGGCTCTCTGATCCCCTCTGACCTTAACCACTTAATCACCCACCATCTCTTTCAAGTCCCAATTATCCCCCAGGATTCATCCCCTATCCTTTCCCTTCTATACTTATATCGCCAATACTTGACTCTTCCCACCTGTCTCCTCATGTAATTTACCCTATCCCGGTATGCTGACCCTTTAAGCACCCTCTTCCTCCCTCATCAACAGGCACGTTTTTACCCATAGCATTATGAGGAGGTCCCCTCACCTCCAGGTCACCCATCGGTGGAGAATCAGGATCAGCTACTGAGAGGGGATGTTACCTCCCAATCTCCACCAGGAATCCCAGATATGGCATTCCCTTCACTTTCCTCCCAACAAGAAATCCTTCCTTTTAACCTCCCAACTCCATATGTGGGGTTCTCTCCTGGACTTCCTGACTCCCTTGCTCCAGCCCCATGCAACTCCCACCCCCTATGCCTCCCCGGATTCAGCACCTGCTTCCGGCCTGCACAGTGCTATGAGAGTGCACTCATCCACCTCTCTGTATGGACCCCCAGACTGGGCACTTCCCTCCCCATCCCACAAGCCCCATGAGCCCTCCCCCCACACTGCCTCATAAACCCACCACACCCACACACCCCTCCCCCACACGGTGCCCCACAAACCCTCCCCATACACTAGCTCATGAGCCCATCACCCCCACATACCCCTGCCCCACAAGCCCTCCCCCCACACACACCGCCTTCAACCCCACCCCTGCCGCCACAAGCCCTCCCACACAGACTGCCGTGAGCCCACCGCCCCCACCCGGCACTAGAGCCCCGCCCACACACTCTGCCGCCACCCACCCACCGCGGAATCTCTAGCACACGCCCCAAACTTGAACTTTCCCCTGGGGCGGGCGGCTCAGCCCCGCCAGGCCCCCCCCGCCCCGGCCGCCGGCAGCACGCGGACCCCGCTCCCGCACACACGGCGCCACTTACCGAGCGGCGCCGGGCGGGAGGGGGCGGTTCTCAGCTCCGGGCGGGAGGGGGCGGCGCAGCGTCTCCCCCCGGTGGCGGCGGATCCAATCCCCTCCCGCAAACACACACAGGCTCCATTGTCCGCCAGCGCTCCCCCTCCACATACATGGTATCGCCCATCACTCCAGTAGACGCATGGTACCACCCATCGTCCCCTCTGCCCCGCCCCGGCAATGGTACTGTCCCCTACTTACTCAGGCGATGGTGCCGCCTCTCAACCCCGCCCTGGGAATAATACCGTCCCAGAGGAGGAGACTGTACATACCCTTCCCTCCCCCCTCCCAATGGTATCAACCAGTTTCTTAAAGAGGCAGGCCTGACTCCATGAGCCCCTTCCGCGCCTGCACGAAGCACCGCCCTTACATTCCCCCATTCATCTTGGTACCTCCCCCTCAATTAACATAGCTCATCCCCCACCTCTCTGTGGCACCACCCCACCTTTCTCCTTTAAAGAGACACGCAACCAATTGTGCTTCTTAAAGGGACACTCCCCCACTGCCTCCCTCTGTCGCTGCCCCTTCCCAGTGGCGACGGGGCCGTCCCCTTTCCTCGCCTACCCACTCACTCCCCCCGCGCCGCGGAGCCAGGTGAAAGCCCGGCCCAGCCTCCCGCCCCCGCCAGGGGCTCCTCGCAAAGCCCCAGCAGGCCCCGGCCACGCTGCGCCCGGAGCTGCCCCAGCTCTGCGGGCAGCGCCCCAGGGAAGCGGGGCACCCGCCCCCCCAGCCCCACTGACCGAGGGGGGGCACAAAACAGCACGCCCCCCCCGGAACGAGCGCGCCCCCCGCCGCTGTGGCTCGGAGGCGGCGCTCCCAACCCCGGGCTGCGATCAATTGTCTCGGGCAGCAAATTGTCAACAGTCCTCAGCCTCCCACGCCCAAAGCTGCCCCTGCGCTGGAGGCACAAGGGAGACGGAGGCAGATATTTAGGAGAATGTATCTGTGCTCACCTGAAAAGGGCCTTCCTTAGAAATAGAATCTCCAGCCTGCCTGAACCTGGGGGCAGAACCAGACCTGTCAGTCACGGGCAGCAGGAGCATGCCCTGCCTCCTGAAGTTTCCTCCACTTACAATAACTTCCACAGCCAGGATAATTCTCATCTCTTTTCCGAACCACAGATGGTGATAACTATCATCCGAAGGGGAAAAGTACAGTTTCATCTTCCCCTCGACAGGCTGTGCACACAGAGACGAGAAACTGCTCTACCCAGAAGTTGATTTTCATTCTTGGGTTAGGCTGATGTGTTCTTTCTAGTTTATTTATTAAAGCCCCGTTAGACATGTTGACTGTTAAGACCAGAATAGAAATGTTATACGTGAAAGGAAGAGCGCTTCAAGAGCTCAATAAATCACTGTGTTCCAGCCCCTGGATGGATCTTTTTGGTACCTATTCCCCGCATTGAATCACGTCTTCAACGAGCCCTCTCCATTATCCCCTGCTAGCTTCTGACATATGAATCATGCTGCCTGGTTAACTCACAGATGGACCCCTTCAAAAAAATCTGATTCTCTACATTTACCAGTTAAGGGAACAGACAATAGATAATAGGCACTGGACCACTGCAATAGATGTGATAGTGTGAGATCCAGAAGGGATAAGAGAATTAGGGGGTAGGAATCACATGAATTCTGGATCACTGATAGATCTGTGTGTGAGCATAGCATTCTCAGTAGGTTACCCTAAGAATTATTTTTTTGTTTCTGTGACAAAGTGAGTAGGGGAGCCAAGCACTGAGGATTATCCACCATGCTGCATCCATAAAGGTCAGAATACAAACAAATACTTCTTTATATTCCCCTTTGGATGATTGTCCTGATCATGCTTCAGTGGAGGGGGTGAAAGTGGGCTCAGTCTTTTCCCCCAAAATATTTCAATTGGATAGCAATCACCCTGCCCTCAAAGAGGCCAGACTTATTGTGTTGTGAGCCCAACAGAAGCCTCTTCTGGGGTTCAAGAACGGACTTTGCAGAGGGTCTACTTCTTTTTTATTGGGTGGGGTCCACATAGGTCTGATTTCTCCTGGAGGCCTCACTATGAGTAGAGAATTCCTTGGGGAGGGAGATGAGATCTTTGGGCCCAGCTTCCTATCACACACTCTGGTGCTTCCAGTGTCCATGCTCTGTCCAATACGCTCCATTCATGATTCATAGGGAAGCAGAGAAGGAAGAGGTGGCTGAGTTCCCCAATAAGAGGCATGGCTGCAGGTACGAGCTACTGGGGACTTAAGCATGATCTTCCACTTGGCATGCTGTCTTTCTGGCTTCACTCCCATCACAGAGATAGGGGGCACTGCCTCCCCTCTAGCCATTTTATTCCCAATACTGCCTGCCTCCTTCCTGGCAGGAGAAGGGATAAAGGTGAGTCAATCTGACCTGGGTTGCATCTTGCCCAGCACAGTGCCTCCCCTCACCCCTACTCCCGCCAATCCTACCTGGCTCTGTCTGTCTTCTCCTGCTCAAGCAAGGAAGGCAGAGGTAATCCCTTGCTAGTTTGTAAGAGGGAAATTGTTATCTACCCACAGAGCTGGGCAAGCTCCCCAGTGAAAGGCTAGATAAAGTATCGGGGGGGGGGGCAGAGGGGGACGAGCAGGAGACTGGCCAGTCCCTTTACCCTCTGGCTTTCTCAGCCTAGCTGGCTCCTTGAAGCCTGCAGGGGTACCAACTGCTGCAAATACCTCACCAGGTAAGCAGAGCTAAGGGGACATTCACCCAAAAAGGCAAATGAAGCCCTGGGACATGGCAAGTAATTGACATGTTATTGAACCAAATAGTTAGTCAGTAATATACCACCACATTTGGAGTCTCCCTCAGACAAACTCTGCAACAAGGAGGCAAAGAAAATTTCAGGAGGGGGGCATTCCCAAGCAGCCAGTAACTGGCAGGTCTGGGTCTGCTCCCAGCAGGCTGAAGTACCCATTGTAATGAATCCCTAGACCTTAGCATGAGGAAGAAAGCACTAGGTCAGGGGCTCTCAAACTGGGGGGTCGGGACCCCTCAGGGGATCACAAGGTTATTACATGAGGGGTCGCGAACTGTCAACCTCGATCCCAACCTCGCTTTGCCTCCAGCATTTATAACAGTGTTAAATATATTAAAAAGTGGTTTTAATTAATAAGGGGGAGTCGCACTCAGAGGCTTGCTATGTTAAAGGGGTCACCAATATTAAAGTTTGAGAACCACTGCACTACCTTGTGCAACTGTCCACAACTAGATTAGAAGGAATGGACAAGAATGACAAATAAGCACAGCCTATCAACCCCAGAAGTGCTGGAAAGCCTCATCCTAAGCAAATGCTTGACGTTTTGGGGATTAAATGCTAATACAACTTGAAACCTTCTTGTGGCCAATGTTTTGAAGGTTTGCAGTGGTTCCCCCTCCTTCCATTCTGTGGATCATTTTGAGAAAGATACAGGTTCTCACAAAGACTCACCTCTCCTCCCAACACACTACCTTCCCTCCACCACTGCCACAAAAAAGTTCTCAAAATATTTAATCCTGCACATAGTGAGATGAGCACTGACCACAGTGGATACATTGCATCAATCACTGAGAGAAATCCAAATTTTGGCATTGTCACACTTTTGCAACATTTAGATAGATTGTTACGCCAATAAAGTTAGTGTATTGAAATGTAGCATTTTCCCTCCCTTCCTCACTCTTCAAATGACACCACCCCTTTTCCTCTCCAACTCCCCACCCCGCTTAAAATAAATTCCTGCTCTGTGGAAGCAGCATAATTAAAGTGGAATAAAGGCACTTCTTCTGGAACGGTGTCCACATGAAGAATTATACCAGTATAGCTACAGTAGTATTATTCCACTATAGCTACACTAGTCAATTTCCCCACGTAGACAAGTGCTAGTTCTATACTTTTCCCTCTCCAGCCCTTATTCTTAAAATGTCTCCTCCTTGTTCCCTCCCACACAGTCATCTATTGGGAATTTCTTCCCCTTCACTTACCCATCCCCCACCTCTTGAGAAGGCTGAAAGCAGGCCCTCTTAACTCTTTGCAGTTGTAGTTTTCCATTTCCAGCCCACCAGGCTGAACTCAGAGGGGTAGCCTATGTGAGTCTTTTTTACCTACAGTGTCCCACTGTGGCTGCTACCAAAGAAGCTCCATTGATGGTAGCAGCAGTTGAACACTTTTTAAAAGATCAGTCTAGTGTAGACAAAGCCTTCCTCCTAAACTAATCTCTGCTCCTTTACCCATCCATCCCCACCCCAATCGGTACCAACTTTTAAACCTTGCCTATTTTGGCATTTATTATAGTTGTTTTTTTAAATTAACATCCACAATCCCTCCTCCTCCAGACATTCCACCATTTTCTTCCCCTTAAAGAACAGCATAAATTGAAAGCTTTTTGATAGGATTGTCGATTAATCGTAGTACAATCATACAAATGAACTCAAAAAAATTAATCGCGGTTTAAAAAATTGTGATTAATCGCAGTTTTAATTGCACTGTTAAACAACAGAATACCAACTGAAATGTATTACATATTTTGGCTGTTTTCTACATTTCAAATATACTGATTTCAGTTACAACACAGAATACAAAGTGTACAGTGCTCACTTTATATTATTATATTACAAATATTTGCACTGTAAAAATAATAAAAGAAATAATATTTTTCAATTCACCTCATACAAGTACTGTAGCGCAATCTCTTTGTTGTGGAAATGCAACATACCAATGTAGATCTTTTTTGTTACATAACTGCACTCAAAAACAAAACAATGTAAAACTTCAGAGCTGACAAGTCCAGTCAGTCCCACTTCTTGTTCAGCCAATCGCTAAGAAAAACAAGTTTGTTTGCATTTACAGGACATAAGGCTGACCATTTCTTATTTACAATGTCACCTGAAAGTGAGAACAGGCATTCGCATGGCACTTTTGTAGACGGCACTGCAAGGTATTTACATGCCAGATATGCTAAACATTCATACGCCCCTTCATGCTTCAGCCACCATTCCAGAGGACATGCTTCCAATGCTGAATGAACACTAGTTAAAAAAAAAATGCTTAAAATAATTTGTGACTGAACTTCTTGGGGAAGAATTGTATCTCTCCTTCTCTGTTTACCTGCATTCTGCCATATATTTCATGTTATATCAGTCTCAGATGATGACCCAGCATGTTGTTCATTTTTAAGAACACTTTCACTGCAGATTTGACAAAATCCAAAAGAAGGTACCAATGTGAGATTTTCTAAAGATAGCTACAGTACTCGACCCAAGCTTTAAGAATCGAAGTGCTTTCCAAAATCGAGAAGAACGAGGTGTGGAACATGCTTTCAGAAGTCTTAAATAGCAATATTCTGATGCAGAACTACAGAACCCAAACCCCAAAAAAGAAAATCAACCTTCTGCTGGTGGCATATGACTCAGATAATGAAAATGCGTATGCATTGGCCACACTGCTCTGGATCGTTATTGAACAGACTCATCATCAGTATGGACACACATCCTCTGGATGATGGTTGAAGCATGAAGGACATATGAATCTTTAGTGCATCTAGCACATAAATATCCTGTGACGTCGGCTACAACAGTGTCATGTGAGCACACTGTTAACAAGAAGTGGACAGCATGATCTCCTGCAAATGTAAACACACTTGTTTGTCAGAGCGACTGGCTGAACAAGAAGTAGGACTAGTGGACTTGTCGGCTCTAAAGTTTTACATTGTTTTGTTTTTGAATGCAGGGGCTTTTTTGTACATAATTCTACATTGAAAAAATATTATTTCTTTTGTTTTTTACAGTGTAAATATTTGTAAAAAAATAGATATAAAATGAGCACTGTACGCTTTGTATTCTGTGTAGTAACTGAAATCAATATATTTGAAAATGTAGAAAACATCCAAAAAAATTTAAATAAATGGTTTTCTATTATTGTTTAATCATGTGATTAATTGCAATTAATTCTTTTAATCACTTGACAGCAGGAGCGTAGCTAGCGGGGTGCAGGGGAAGCGGCTCAGCACATTTTCAAAAAGCGGCGCCTGCCGGGTTGGCGCTGGTGGCAGCACACCCAGAGGAGCCAGGGTGGGGAGCCGCAGGTGCGGTCAGAGGAGCGAGGGGGCCGGCTCCTCAGCCATCACGCCCCCACACTCAGCATGGCCCCAACATCACCGCAGCCACTTCTTGCGGCGGCTCAGGGCTCGGCGCCAAGCGCGCCCCGCCCCTTGCTGATGCGGCAGGTGAGGAGAGGCAGGGAGAGACGAAAGGGCCCCTGCGCCTTTAAGGCCGCCTGGCTAGCAAGCCCCGCGTGAAGCGCACTGAGCGCCGGGAGCAGGCCGGGGACAGGCGGTGGTGCAGGATGGAAGCTGAGCAGCGGGGTCCGGTGCCTTGCACTGGGGGGGTCCGAGCAAGGGGATCCCCGGGACCGGGTCTGCAGGGCAGGGGCGCAGGCCGCGTTGTCTGGACGGGGGGCCCTGGCGCAGCGCAGGAGCCTGGAGCAGGACCCCGCAAGTGGGGCCGGGTGGCGCAGCCCAGCGGGGGACACCTGCAGGGCGCGCTGGGCAGGAGAGACTCTCCAGGGACCGCGGGGGTATCCACACTCCTGGGAAGCCCGCAGGAGTCCTGAGCCAGACCCTGGGGTTAATCTGGGGGGGAAACGAGAGGAGCCAGAGGGGGCGTAGCCAGAGGAGGAGCCAAGGGGGGGTGCCTTTTTTATGTTTGCTCCCCCTACACTTAGAACCTGGCTATGTCACTGCTTGAGAGGCCTACTTTCTGGAGGCAGGGCCCGTCTCTCACTATATGTGTATACTCAATAATCTGGAGCTGCACTGTGGTTGGGGCTTCCAAGTGCTACTGTAATAAACAATGAAGAGCTGTGCATCACTGGTGATTCCCATATAGGGCCCAGTCCTGCTCCTACTGAAATCATGGACACAATCTTGGTCTCCTTAAGAGACCAAGCAGTTTAGGCTGGGATTTTAAGAAGTGCCAGAGGGAGTCAGGCACCCAGTTGCCGTTCAATTTAGGTGCCTTTGAAAATACCAGCCTTACAGTTTAATCCTGACAAAAAAACAAAATTAGCAACAGGTTAACAGGTGCACTTTCCCTATGCATGGTTCTCCACTGCCTTGCCCCCTGTGTATGAAATGGATGTAAAACACTACTAGATCAGAAAGGTACCAGGTCATACAGGCAAAAATGACTGGCCAAGCTGCATGGCAATGGTGAATCATTCCTTCAGTCTCAAATAACCCCACCAAGCCACCATCCTCTCTTTTTTTTTCTCCTCCCATCTCACCTTGTGTCTATTCCTTCCTCTCTTTGGGGAGGCTCCTGAAATCAGTTATCAGAACATTTTACTTTACTCTTAGAGTTAAGTTGGTACTTTGCCCTATCCCCTCTGGGAATTATCTACAATGAAATGCCAACCATAGTGAATTCCCAAGGCAGGAATTCTCAACTGAGAAATCCCTACTGCTGGCCTTGAAGAGTTTCACCATGGGAACCTACAACAAAAGCCTCCCTGCTGATTTTAATAGCTCTGACAGGTTGTAACGTGGAAAGGCAGTCTCTCAGGTGGCCAAATCCCAGACCATTCAGGGCTTTAGAGGTTGTCAGCAACTACACTACACTCAAGGAGGCCTTCACCTTCCCATTTATATTCTTACAAGCCGTTGCAAATAATCCAACTCTCCTGGTTCTTTACAGTATTAAAACAAATCCAAGAACACCCAGAACATCAAGCTGTCACCACACTGTATACCATGGTCTTAGAACTTCATGGCAGCAACAGGCAAACAACCTCAATCTTTCTGCTCAAAAGCACAATCCTCTACAATTTGGGCTATGATGCACAGCTGAGGAGCCCCAATTCTAGCCACATAACGGTAGTGGTTCACATGCCTACCAGCTGAATACATTTATGTTCTGCTTTCTATATATATGGTTCAGAGCTTTGCATACCCTGATTGCTGCTTTCATGCTTTTAGCCCCCCAATCCTGAAAAAACTTACACAGGTACAGTACTTATTTTACACACATAAGTATAGACCCATTGAATTCAATGGGGCTACTCAGGCAAATACAATTAACAGCATAAGTGTCAGCACATGGGCTTTATTCTCTTCTAAAATTATATAGTTGCCCCGTCCATCTGTCATTAATTCCAGTCAAACCTCCTCCCCCACTGTAGATACACATTGCTGTTCCAAGTAAAACATGAGTTTTGTTTGAAAATGAGTAGATCAGGCCCTTCGGGTGAGTAAGAGCCCTACTGCTTCAGTCCTAAAATTATTCTGCTTCCTCTTTTTCTTTATAATAGACTGACCATTATTCCCAGAGCAGAGACAGGCAGTCACCATTAAGAACTCATTATTTACCAACAGTTACCACATAGAACATCACAGGTCTTCCTTACACTTAGATGATACAATTATTGCATTAGCAGCCCTTTGGGCCCCAATCCCACTCATGTCTAAGGACACTATCATTGACTTCAACAGGAACAGAATGGGGGCATATAAAACCCTTCCTATCCTTTTCAGTTTCTAGACCATTTTTACCTCTAACAACTGTCTGTTAAAATTATGCCACATATGTTCTATCTGTTTGAAGTACAATTTCCCTCTTTCAAAGTGATTATACCTTTAGGGTATGTCTACGCAGCAATTAAAAACTTGTAGCTGGCCCATGCCAGCAGACTCGGTCTGACAGTGGTGGGGTTGTGGGGCTGTTAATTAGCTATATAAACATTCAGGCTCAGGCTGGAGCTTGTGTACTAGAACCCTGTGAGGGGGGAGAGTACTAGAGCCTGGACTCCAACCTGAGCCCAGATGTCTGCACCACAATTAAACAAGCCTGAGTCAGCGGGTACAGGCCAGCTGCAGGTGTATAACTGCTGTGGAGATGTACCCTTATAGCACTGAAGACCATGCGCTACTTAAGAATCTAATCTCCTCTTCCTTGTACTTAATGCAGTCCTGAGTACACTTCTGCAAAGTGGGTGTAAAATGCTCCACTGTTGTGAATGGAGAATTCCAATTGGCAGGAGGCTTTTTTGTGTGTTCCTTCCCCCAACTCACTTTGCTCAAGCGTAAGTTATTAAACAAGGTGCATGCACCATACAGAATCAGACACTATGACTTTTTCTCCTCCAAGGTTGATATTTTACACGGCTGTCTGTTATAATGAGCCTTCCAGAAAGGTAACAATAAATTCTGTAAGAAACCACAGTGATTAAAGCTGTAATACTGCAATGAGCTCTGCATGGGCACAGGGGGCTGCCTGCATGAAGCTCACTGCAGGCTGAGAGTCTAAAACAGGGATGTGTGAAAGAGGCAGTTAAAGTTCCACTATTAATTTAAAGGCCACTCTTCTATCTGAAAAAAATGTTTTAATGATTACTGCTACAAGTAATTCCTAAGATTACTATAATAGCTTATATTTTTTGCTATTTTTTCCAGTTTGGTTACTCTCTGCAATTGGCAGCATTGTGTGTCCAGTCAGCCTCTTTGTGCCACCAGCAAAATCAGGTATGCCCTATTACTGCAAACGTTTAAGCACATACTTAACTTCACTCATGTGAGTAGGCCCACTGAGTTTCCCTTGTTCGTGTGGAACTTCATATGGCCACAGAAGAGCAAAAATACATTGTTAATATTAGAACATTATTGTAAAGATTGTAAAAATTGGCAGAGGAACTCAGAGGTAGTTTTAGTACCTGAAACTATTTAAAAGTTGTTAGGTCTCCAATCCTGCAAACTTCTCTACAATTCTGGGACTCTCTGTGCCTCCAGGGAACCCCCTGAAATAAATGGTGTTCTGTGCAGAAACAGCGGTCTGACTTCTTGGAACAGTTAGCAGGATTGGTGCCCATTTTTGATTCATAGATTCCAAATCCAGAAGGGACAATTGTGATCATCTAGTCTGATCTCCTGCATCACAGAGGTCTGATCTGCCCCTTTCAAGACAGTAGTCCACATCTAGACATCAAATAGACAAAACCTCCATGATCCATTATAAAAATGCAGCTGTAGGAAACCCTCATCTTATAAAGAAAGCAGCCACAGCAGTTACTAAGCAGGTACACTGCAAACTTTAGCTAGCAATATAGATAAAAATTCAACATTACTGTATCTCCCATATTAAAAAAAAGAAGATATTAAACCAGAAGGAAAATCAGATAAACATAATATGGAAAAATATATGCTCATGAAACACATGGAACAACATATATTCATGCAAAATTAAGATTGAGAACTTGAATGTACAAAAGTTAGAACATTCAAAAGTTGAAGTTTGCAAAGGAACTCAGCTACATTGGACATACATTACATAGAGTATTTGTTTACACACGCAGTTAGATGTGGACAAGCCATGGGAGCTTGGCTTCAGAATGTCCTGACTTTTGTGCATTTAAGTAGAGCCCTGTGTGGATATAAACTTTATATCCATGGATGTGGATATCCACGGAGCTGCAGAGATCTAGCAACAATGACTGAGACCAGCAGGGCCATGCCCAGCGACCGGGCCAGGAACCGCAGCAGCAACAGCAGCAGCATGTCGCACACCACCGTTTGGACAGGACTCCTGTCCAGGAGCCTTCCAGCCACTACACACACCAGAGTGAGCAGGGACTGCTGCCAGTGAGCCTGGTGCCCATCCTAGTGGGCAGGGCCGGGGGCGGTACAGCCAGGTCGGAGTACCTGCCGAGACTGGGCACTGCCTCCTGCGAGTGACGGCCCAACATTCTGCTGTTTTCGCCACTGCAGTTCCTGGCCCAGTTGCTGGCCATCGCCCTGCTGGTCTCGCTTGTTGTTGCTAGAGCCCTGCGGCTCCGTCGATATCTGCTTTATATCCCTGGATATACATTGTGTGTCTGCGCAGGGCTCTATAGTCAGACTTTTTTTATTAGTACCCTTAATTTTTTTTAAAAAAGTATTCTCCCACAGCCCCACAAGTTGCCAACTACCCACATCCTGCCTCTAGCCAACTATACCACATGCCTAGTCCATGACAACAATCCCCCCACCAAACCACCCTTACTGCACCCATCAAAAAGCCGATCAATTGCCCTGACATACACCTCTGTATTTCCCTGGCCTGAAACAAAGCAAATGAAATTTCAGCACAGAAGGAATTTTTCTGAGATTATTATGAACATCTGAAGAAAAGAGTTTTCAGTAGGAGTGTCCTTTTTCTTACGTGGCATCTCCATTACTGGGGATTTACAACTATGGTAGTCCATTCTGTGCAACCCCCTGCTAATCTCTTTGTGGGTGAGTGAGTATCCCACTCAGCACTAATAACTATGGGAGGCTCAATTCTGTCCTCACATAGAAAAAGACAAGACAAATCGTCCCAGCATTAATATAGAACACACTTCTTGGGCTGCCAGGGGTCCTTTGGCCTCTGGTGGTACCCTAACTCACACCTGGCTACCCCTTGGCTTCTGGGGAAAGCCCTCTGAGCTGGAGTTGTACCCAAGTGCAACCCTGCATCCTGGCCCAAAGGCACTGATGAATCAGGCCCACATACTTCCCTCTGAAATCAATGGGAGTCGTGCACAAGCCTCCAAGGGTGGAATTTGGCTTAACATCTCTATTGCAATGCTATAATAAAATAAAAGTAACTTCAGCATGATTTCCTCTTTACATTGTACACGAAGGAGAAAACCAATCTCTCACTGTAGTCCAGACTGGTCCATTAAAGTGAATGGGAGTCACATGGTTAAATGCCTGCCATGAAAATGTAGGCGTTGTTGTCTGTTTTGTGAGGCAGAAATCAATATTCCCGCCTCCTCTCCTGTTATTTCACCTTGAGATACTCACGCTCAGATAGATGAAATATGAATTTTATTCACTGTTACTGCAACTTTTTTCTTTCTAACATTTCACAGGGTCGCAGAGGTTCTTGGAGCACTAACCGGACTGCAGTTTGCCACTCAGCTCCCTAAAAAGTGCTTGAAGTACACTCATCTCCCACTGGTTCTTGAAGTACACTTATTTTCCTTACACACCACATATCCATGACTATTTCTAACTATACTACTCAACCCTCTATCCAGTAATTCTGTTCTGTATGTGCTTCAGTAACAACCTTCTCTAACATCCCCAATGCTAGCCTCTTCCATAAAGCAGCCACCCCAGTCCATGCTTCATTCTGTAATACATTCAATACTCCCTCTTCTCACACACTCTCTCTCTTTAATTTATCGACTGGCAGTTGCTTGGTTGAGACTGGGACATGGATGAGAGCTAGTTGGCTGGTGTTCAATCCAGACAACTCTGAAGCAATGCTGATTGCGGGAAACTACCAGAAGATGTAGCAAATATAATCTAGTTGAAGATAACATCTGCTCCTTTGACTGGGGATGTGTGTTTGGCTTTTGTTCAGACTTAGGGGTCTGGTTAGATTTCCAGATGTTACTAAAGGATCAGGTAGCAGCAATGTCAGGACGGCTGTTTTTTTAAAATTTACATATGGCCAAGAAGTAGTGACAGTCTCTCTCCAACGCAGATCTGACAACTGTCATTTATGCCTCTGTCATCTAAGGATTAGAATACTGCAATATGTTCCACATGGCACTGCACTTTAAATCCATTCATAAACAGAAGTTGGTGCAGAATTCAGCAGCCCACTTTGTAAGCCATGTATCCTACCACGAGCATTTTTACACTGGTGCTCCATGATCTGCACTGGCTGACTGTTGGCTTCTGGGTAGATTTTAATATGTTTCACTTGACATTTAAAGCCCTAAGTAGCCTGGGACCTGCCTACTGGATCACATCTCTCACCTTGCCATATTGCTGCAACCACTCGGTATAAGAGAGCTGCTGACAGGTCCTTCTAGGTGAAGCCCCCTTGATTTCAGAACTTGCTCCCCTCGCTTAATCCAGAATAGCTTGCTTTTGTTTCTTGTCATGGCACCCTGAAAAGCTCAGTTTTCTTCTCCACATTATGAAGAAGGGGGAAGCTTATGTGGGCGGTTAGGAGTGAGAGAAGGATGGTTCAATCTTTAATTTGCCTATGTTTGCTGTCTGGGGGTCTAATGGAGTTGCTGAAGTTATAATTAAGGAATTTTCAGCATCTGTAGCTTAAACAATGTCAAGGGAGCCTAGAGTGTATGGACAGCTGCTTTTTAAAATTTTGTATATACAGTAACTCCTCACTTAAAGTCGTCCCACTTAACATTGTTTCATTGTTACGTTGCTGATCAATTAGGGAGCATACTCATTTAAAGTTGTGCAATGCTCCACTTACGTTGGTTGGCTGCCTGCTTTCTCCACAGCTGGCAGCCTCCCTGCGGGCCTCTCCTCCCAGTGCCTACCGCCCACTGGCAGACTCTGTGGATCAGTGCCTTCCCCTTCCTCCCCATCTCCTGCCCACAGCAATCAGCTGGTTTGCAGTGTTTCAGAGGCAGAAGGGAGGAGTGAGGACTCAGCACGCAGGCTCCCCCTCCCTCCCGCCTCCACGGCAAGCCAGCTGATTGCCCCAGGCAGGAGGGCGAGGGGAGGAGCAAGGACTCGGCACGCACACTCCCCCTCCCTCCTGCCAGCAGCAATCAGCTGGCTTGCGGCATTTGGGAGGCAGGAGAGGGAGGGGGAAGCACGATGAGTCCTCCCTCCTCCCTTCTACTCGGGGCAATCAGCTGGCTCGCGGCGTTTTGGAGGCAGGAGGGAGAGGGGAGGAGCGAGGACTCAGTGCGCAGGCTCCCCCTTCCTCCCGTGCCTCCCGAACACGGCAAGCCAGCTGATTGCCTCAGCAGAAGGGAGGGGGGAAGAGTGAGGACTTGGTGTACTTCCCCCTCCCTTCCCTACGAGGCAATCAGCTGGCTTGGCATTTAGAAGGGAAGGGGGGGTGGGGGGAAGAGCCAGGATGCAGCGAGCAAAGTAAAGGGGGGAGGATGTGGTGGGGAAAAGAGGTGGGTCAAGGGTGGGGGCTTGGGGGAAGGAGTAGAGTGGGCAGGCTGAAGGTTGAACCTCCCTGCCTCTGGTGCATGCAGAGTAGGGGAAGCTATCTTGGAACTTAACCCCCACAATTTACATTAATTCTTATGAGGAAATTGGATTCGCTTAACACTGTTTCACTTAAAGTCGCATTTTTCAGGAACATAACTACAACGTTAAGTGAGGCATTACTGTATTTAATTCAATTAAATGAATTTCAAAAGCACGAATCACTGTGATATTTAGGTTCTGTTTCAGGGCTCTATAAAACAAAGAACTCCATCCAAAAGGAAAAGACAGATTTCCCCCTCACTCTTTGTTTTATTCATTGGCCTATGTTTCAGAGCATGCTATGGAGTTTCTTCTGCTGTGGCTTACAAGCACTTTGGATTGGATCTGGTTCTTATCTAGAAGGTCCTAGATAGGATAAGCACCTACTATCTCAAGGTCTGCTTCTCCTTCTGACAAGGGTAGGATTTGTACAGCCTCTCAAAGCAGATCAGGAAGAGTACTACTCTTGTCAGAAGGAAAGGCAGTCCTTGAGATAGTATATTCCCATCCCATCTAGGATATCATAGACCAGAACAAGCATTTAAGACTGGAGCTGGTAATGCACAGGGGTCCAGCACAGGTCATGAAGCACAGAGGTGATACTCTCTTTGGCTTGTCTGGTTTAGGAGACAGGCTGCTGCACTATTTATCAGGTGTAGCCTTTCGTATCCTTCCAATCCAAACACAGGCAAAGTGAATGACAATAGTCGGGCCTAGAGGTGAGGAATGCTTCGAGTGCTGTGGCTAACTCATCTTCTGAACAGAAAAGACAGAGTCATTTCTCTAGCCAGAGCTGGCGATTGCTCTTTTTTGAGTATCTAACATCAAGAAGGAGGCCAGCAAGACCCAGCATCTGTAAACAATATTTAATTGCCAGTGTGCAGATGCCTTCAGCTGAGGGGAAAATGGTGGAGGTTTCCCGGGCTCAGTTATGTTCTTTATTCAAGTTATGATTTCCTCCCTGCACTGAGAAATGTGGAAGACTGCACATCTGTTCTGAATGCACATTGCTGGCATCAGAACCCATGGCATCTTATGATGTTTCCTAAAGATTTTCTGTAAAAAGATGTTAAAAAGGAGTGGAGATAGGACTGAGACCTACTGTAGGACTCTGCATGTAGGGAAGGAAGTGCAGTGGCCATTATGACTCTCTAGGACCTGGTAATTTCTGCTTTTAGCTGGTATTCATGTCTTCCCCTCCATTAAAAACTATGTTTTGCAAGCTGTTATTTGAACCACTCCTATAAGTTACTCTCCAAAGAGGATTGCTGTTTCTTTCATTGACTCCTTGTTTTGCATGTACGGTGACTGAAAAATCATGATATGACTTGGTGGGAGTCTCTTCTGCATTTTGGAAGAATTACAAGGACACTCAAAGGCCCTGGCACAAGCAGGCACAAATCCTCTGACTTCAATGGAGTTGCACTTTCTGGGGACCAAAGGCTATAGTAAATTAGATCAATTACCGTAGATGCCAGGTGCTTGGCATCTGGAACAGAATCTGGGATTTCAATATATTACACGTATGACCCATCAACGAGAGATTGAACTCACATCTGTAGTTCGCTAACCAACAACTCTTCCAGATATAGCTCTGCCCCCCCACCCAGGCTGCTGTCCTCGGGCTGAGGGATGAGTGAATGAATGCTGACCCTGGAATTGTTGCCCAAGGGTTCTCCTTAATAAAGGCAGGAATCCTGGCATCCTAGGGTACGTCTACACTGCCCAAGTTACAGCACGGGCACGACAATTCTGTGACATGGGCAGTGAAGTCACGCTTTGTCACCGGGGGAGAGCTCTCCCAGTGATAAAAAATAACCACCCCGAATGAGCAGTAGGAGCTTTATCGCTGGGAACGTGGCTTCCGACGATAAAGTGCTGTCCATATTGGCGCTTTTCGGCAATAAAACTTTTGTCGCTCAAGGGGTTTTTTTTTCACACACCTGAACGACTAAAGTTTTAGCGCTGAAAGTGGCAGTGTAGACATAGCCCTAGATTAAATCAGTGTCACCAATGTTAGTCTCTGGTAGCAGTGTGATGACACATAAGTTCATGTATTCGCAGGGCCAAGGATTTGAGAGTTTCTGTTAAGAGCTGTACCTCTTAACTGTCCATTGTTCGTGACTTGTGGGGCCAAAGATGACCTGCTGGTACCAAAATCTTAGTTTTGTCTCCAAATTAGTCTTAACTGACTCAGATTGCTAGGTCTTACTATGAAACTGTGCGTTAACCCATTAAACCTCGCCTTTCAGAGAAACATTGCTAGTTGCCATTATAGGATGTAAGGATTCCTGAAGTGGTGGTGAAGGAGGAAGCTCAAGAACAAATGCACATACTGAGATTACTTCTCTCACTCTAAGAGAAAGCAGGGCACAGGGTCTACCCAGCTCAGATTTTGGATCCATCTGCAGACTTTGCAAGTGGACCCGGCAGCCCTAGCTAGATGACAAGTCATCTTTTGGATTGAGAAGGAAGTAACACTGGGGGAAGTCCAGGACTGAAAGAACATGAAGAGCTAACAGTCTTTTTAGCCTCAAAAGTGGTCCCTAGGGACCACCAGTGAGGTACTCTAGCTTTACAGTACAGGCCAGGGTAGGAACTGTACACTTGTTCAGCTGATAATATTGGAAATCCATAGTCGAAGGAAAAGTTGCAAAACAGAGGGGAACATTCCTCTTGAAATCAATACTGTGAAGGTCTCTTAAACAAAACATGCTGCAAAAAAGGACACATTTGCCACACATAAATCTTTAATGGTATCTTGTATTTCCAACAAAGCCATTTTTAAAACAGCAGATAATGTAACACACCTGCTAGAGCAATAATCCCCACATGGCAAAATCTGATTTCACACCTGGTAAGTGAAATGCCTCTGCTGCGTCCCAAGGTCAGGGTTAGGCGTTAGGGTGAGCTGTTAATGGAAGGTTAGGGACTACATAACACATAATGGCTCTTCAGGGAATAGCTTTCAAATACTCTTTTCTTGTACAATAACGCGGTATCATCAGACAGCACAGGTTGCACAAAATAAAGTCACTGTCAGTGACAGTGGCTAGGTGTGCTGTAACCAGTTAACAGCTTGGGTTAAGGGGCCTGGTTTGCATTCCAGTGCTCAGAGTGGTGGTTGCTCAATGCTAGTTCCCTCTTACTTCACTATCCTACATTCTTTCATCTGTCTCCTGGTATGTCTTCTGCAGCACACCAGGTTCAATCAGCCACTCCATCCTAACACTCTAGCTCACTGTGATTGAGAGCAAAGCTATAGAAATCCATGAGAATTTACAATGACAGAACAAATTTCAGCCAGATGCAGCTAGGGCCTCTGATCCATAAACAAAACAAAACACACAGTGAAAACTAAAGGGACACATCAGCAACACAGAGTACAGGAACCCAAATTCATTCAGAATCTGCCCTGAATCAACAAACAAGTCAGCCAGACATAGCTGGGATAGCTGCAGAAACTGTCAATCACCCACAAACAACCAAGAGCTGAAATCTATGCAGAATCTGCAGTAAGCAGACAGACTGGATAGGTGAAATTTGAAATAAAAATCCAGGCAGAACCAGCACTGACTTGGCAAATAATTATTGCTAAATCTAGCATCACGATAAAGACATGACTCAATAACAATTAAAGCAGAGGTGGAAGGAATAACCCAAGGGCAATAAAGAGTGGTCAAAATTAAGTGATATGAAAAATTTAACACAACTTCCACACAGTTCCAAAACTTCAGGACAAATTCTGTACTAACTTGATTTCAGGTAATCCCACTGATTTCCAAATATAGCCCTTGATGTTCTTCCAAAGAGATGCTGACTGTAAGTCAACAAGAGGGAAAGAAACAAGGAGAACTAGTTTCTGTATGACAATACATGTGTTTTAAACTGGGGACTGATTTAATCAAGGTGATTTGAAATCAGCAAGCAGGAAACCTTGATTTAAATAATCAATTTTAATCTTGTTTTCTTTTGGTACTTTAGTTATTTGCCTAAAGAAATGTTGCTTCTCATTGGCTGATAATCATTAAAATATGCTGATTTCCAACTAAATATAATCTTACATTTGGTATTTACCAGGAGGATACACTATATCTATACACATTTATTTAAGCAATTATAGAACTTAACATATATTTATTATTAATTTTTACATTTGTATAATGTTAGATAGTGAATGATGCATTTCTTATTTATTGGATTAATTTTTTACTTGTGATTTGTGTCAAGCTGTTTTGGATGGAAATTGGAGTTCAATTAAAAATGCACCAAAACAACATTTTTAAATTGTTTTTCATTAGTTAAATACAGTATAACTACCTTAAATGTGCTGGATACATAATGGGGGGGAAAGCTTATCAAAACCTGTTTTGCATTTAAAACTAACTGATTTATTAAACAAAGGAAGTATCTGCAGTGAGTGAACTAAACTGATTGTTCCTGATCACCATGTCCTTCAAGGTTTTAGAACTAGTAGATCTTGTTCTCTCAGACTTAGTTTTTATTCATAGATTGGAAGAGGTACACAAGCTTTCCTGTTTTTTCAACTTCTAGTTGGTATCTTAACTTTTAATTAACTAGTCATTGAACTGAACTAACTGAATACACTGAAATGAAAATATTCTTTCTGCACCTGCAGAAGAGGCTACTGCTGTCAAAAGCTGGTTTAGCACTTCAACAAACTCTGGTTCCGGGTGCTTAGCCAGTGACTTCCACCAGTTCTGTGGTTTGACTTTTTAAAAAACTTGGGCAACAAACATATACTGCTTAATATTTAATTTAAACTATTGTAATAGATTATAGTAAATTTAGGCCTTAGTATAAGTTGTCATATTTTAAAATTTAATTTTAAATAGGTTTATTTTTAAAAATAAACCTGAATTTCATTTACATTTTTAAAAATGACTGAAATAAAAAACATTTCTTAAAGAAAAAACACTGATTTTTATCTTCCATGGCCTTAAAAATAAACTTTAAAATATTTGAGGCTGCAGACTAAACCATGAACCTGATTCCGAGAGGTATTGAGAACTCACAGCTCCCATTGACTTCACTGGACATTGCAGATGTTCAACATGTGGCAGGACCCAGCCATAAGTCTGGTGTTTCTCTAGAAGCTGTATAGTGATGAATATGTGCCTAGAGGAAGACTGAGCTGCAGCAAGGCCTTCAGATAAGCAAGAGTAGAACCATCTACCCACAGACAGGAAAGTGGTAACCTCCTTCACTTCCTTTGCGGCTTTAACCTAAACCACAACTCTTCCCTTTCGGTTAGAAGTCTTTTCTATCCATTCAGATATTTGTCAGCTTTTCTCTATCTAGTGTGCAACACCATTCAGTGCTGTATGGAAAAATCTCTTCCTCTTTTCCTCTCTTCCATGCCCCTGCACAGTTTCTCTCAGATACAAAAATGAATTTCAGCAGATGGCACAAAACAAGTCTATTCTTTAGGTTTTCACTTATTATGAATGACAACATTCTTTAGGCACTTTGGTATAAAGGGTGTGTAGATATCCAGTGCCGATATGAGAGAGAGGGAAACCAGGCTGTCCTTGAAAAGAAATGACAAATGAGCAAGATTCTGAGGTCCTTACTCAGACAAACATCCAATAAAAAGCCCCGTGCAAGTATGGCCTGAGTAAAGGCTGAGTAAGACCCTCAGGATTTGACCTTGCATTGTGGATCATCCACTTTTACAAAAAAGTAGTATAATATTAAGGCTTCAGGGCCAAATCCTGAAGGTTTTGCTCAGTTTTTACTTAGTCAAAGCCATCATTGGTGACAATGGAGTTTTCTTGAAGTAGCGACTGAGCAAAAACCAAATAAGCATTTTAGAATTTAACTTTAAAAATCTTATAACCCAAGAAAAGTACAAGTTAAGGATCAAATCTACCTAGCCCTCATAAGGGATGGTGCCAGGTGCTGCCTTCATGCCCCAACACAGGAGCCGAGCACAACTGCAGTCCTTGCCCTATCTTTTCTCACAGAACATTTCCATTTTACAGAACTGCATTTTCTACCAGAAAATCAGTCTGACAAATTCCCAACCAGATCTAGTTGTGCCTGCCTAAGGCACAAAGAACAGGAGTACTTGTGGCACCTTAGAGACTAACAAATTTATTTGAGCATAAGCTTTCGTGGGCTACATCCCACTTCATCGGAAGCATGCAGTGGAAAATACAGTAGGAAGATGTGTTACCATACACACTCTAACGAGAGTCTGTATGGTAACACCCATTGTTTCATGTTCTCTGTGTATATATCTATCTTCCTACTGTATTTTCCACTGCATGCATCCAATAAAGTGGGCTGTAGCCCACAAAAGCTTATGCTCAAATAAATTTGTTAGTCTCTAAGGTGCCACAAGTACTCCTGTTCTTTTTGTGGATACAGACTAACAGGGCTGCTACTCTGAAACCTAAGGCACAGTTTATTCCACAGATCCTACTGGGACAATGCAATTCTGTTTCTTCCTAACACCAGGAGGAGCTGTGCCTTCCCTGTACAATTCAGCCCTAAAGTCCATGGCAAACTTAATTTAGACATACTGAACATATATATTAAAGTATCCATTTGACATCATAAACAAACAGCATATATGCAACATGGCCAAGTTAATATTGCCATGGGAACCTTAACTTTTGAATGTCCTGGTGTTAAGGCATTTAAATTCTCACCCTTACAATTGCATTAACATATTTTTATGCATTTAATTTCCTTGTTTAAAAAGAAAGAGTGAAAAAAGGGAAGATGGAAGGGAAAGAAAAATCTGTCAGCGTCTGCATGAAGGAACCAATATATACACACTCATTATACTGAGCTTACCCTTTGGTATTACAAGTGTCATCCTAACAGCAATCTTGAGGAGAAGCGTGGATGCAAGCTACTCTTTAGTGTGTAATTGTCTTTAGAAATTGTTTAAAATCATGGTTACAAGCCTTAGGTACAAGCCAGCTCCCTTCTACCTTCTTCCTCTCCTCTCAGTTGAGTAAAAAGATGGTCTTGTGGTTAAAGCACAGGATTTCAGTTCTATTCCCAGCTCTGCTTGATGCTTGCTATGCAAGATTGTACAAGATATTTAACCACTCTATGCTTCCATTTCCCCATCTGTGAAATGGAATCATACACCAGGGTGTAATTGTGAGTCTTAATTTTTCAGTATTGTAAAGCACTTTGAGATCCTTGAATAAAGGCTGGTTTAGAAATGCAACTTTGTTATTATTTATTGTTTGCTGTTGGTGCAGAATAGTAGGGTCCACCACATGTCTATGATTACAATTTCTAGGATATGCTGAAGAATCAAAACAGTGCACTCACCCATTCCTTAATTTGGTGCATAACAAAGGAGATTAGAAATGAACACTGCATTTCCAGAGTTCCTAGGAGGCTGTTTCGTAAAGAGACACAGACAACTTGAAAGCTTTGAAGCTGACTAATTTCAGACAATTACCATTTCTGATATATTTTTTTTAATTTCTTTTTAAAAATGTGTGAGTTTTTCTGCTTCTCTGATGTTTACAAGCATGTTTGCAGCAAGGGAGAAACAGACTATACACAAAGTAACAATGCTGAAAGAAAGGAGAACAATTTTGTTTGCCTGTTTGTTAATTTCTTTCAGTTGTAGTCATCTTAGGTGTTACTTGTAACTCCAGTAGGTACATTTCCAGACAGAAAATTGTTGGCACCCTTTTAAGCGCTGTATGACATCAGGCAGAACCAATTTCAAAGTTTGCAGAGTTCTGAGGGGCAAAGTGCATTCTGGGACGCATGGCACCACAGCATGCAAACTTTGAATGGAATGTGCAATCTAAAGATCACACAGCAATCAAATAAACTCACACCTGCAATACAGTGATCACAAACACAGATTAAGTCACTTGCATTTATCTGCATGTGTAATTGCCAGAGTGCACATTCCAATGAATGTTGAACTGGGTGTTATACAGATCTAGATTAGACACTCCAGGCCAAATTCATCTCTCTCACAATGTCATTAATTTCAGTAGTATTACACCAGGAATTATTTGGCCCACAGTGTTTTATAGTATACATGATTCATTGTTTCTTTCCTACGACAAGGTGTAATGCACTACCTCAATCAGTGCTGAAGACCTGGCCTCCTTGAGGCTGCTGGACTCCCTGTTTAATCAGACATAAAACAAATCATTTGCTGAGGCAGAGGCGTATAAGCATGCTTTAATTACAATATTGTAACACCAATTAGAGATCTATCTAATCGAGGACTTGGTACTTCCTACTCGGGTATTACTCCCATGTTGGGATAATTACTGCTAATTAAGCTTGGAACTAATTAGGCCAAATGATCTCATTTATACAACACAGATGACTTATAGGAGTTCACAAGAAAAAATAAGGGTGATTTTATCATTCCTGGACTATTCAGAATTTTGCTTTTGAAATGGAACGTCTCTTCTGAAGAGATAAACCCTTCTAAAAGTCAACTCCCATTTTTCTAATAACCCCCACATTCTTCGGCTGAAGGGAAACCTCATTCCTAAGGAATTCTGCCCCATCAGTCTAGGGGCTTGGCTACACTGGGGAGTTGCAGCGCTGGTGGTGGCTTTACAGCGCTGCAACTCACTCACCGTCCACACTTGCAAGGCACATACAGCGCTGTATCTCCCTGGCTACAGCGCTGGTTGTACTCCACCTCGACCTGAGGAATAATGACTATAGCGCTGCTCATGTAGCGCTGCGCCACCAGTGTGGCCACCAAAAGCGCTGTTATTGGCCTCCAGAGGTATTTGGAGGTATCCCAGAATGCCTGTTCTGCCACTCTGCTCATCAGTTCGAACTCTACTGCCCTGTCCTCAGGTGACCAACCATCAGACTCACCCTTTAAATGCCCCGGGAATTTTAAAAATCCCCCTCCTGTTTGCTCAGCCAGGTGTGGAGTGCAATCAGTGAATCTTTCCAGGTGACTATGCCTCCACGCACGAAACAATACCCAGAATGGAGCAATGGCGAGTTGCTGGACCTCATCAGTGTTTGGGGGAAGGAAGCTGTGCAGTCACAGCTGCGCTCCACCTTAGGAATTACGATACCTTTGGGCAGGTATCAAGGGCCATGCTGGAAAGGGGCCATGACCGGGACATGCTGCAGTGCAGGGTTAAAGTGAAGGACCTGCAGAGTCCCTACTGCAAAGCCCACGAGGGAAACCACCGCTCCGGCACTGCCCCCACGACCTGCCGTTTTTACAAAGAGCTGGACGCGATACTTGGGGGTGACCCCACCTCCACTCCGAGGTCCACCATGGACACTTCAGAGCAGGGGGGGGAGGAGGAGGAGGAAAGCGAGACTGAGGGTACTGGGGTGGGGGGAGACACCCTGGAGTCCCAGGAGGCTTGCAGCCAGGAGCTCTTCTCAAGCCAGGAGGAAGGTAGCCAGTCACAGCAGCTGGTACTTGGTGAAGGACAAGCAGAGGAGCGGGTTCCTGGTAAGCAGCTTTTATTTTCAGGATGGAAATTTTTCGGAAGAGGAGAGAGGGTTAGGGCCGCATGCATGCATGCCTAGATGTGGAACAGCGCATTGATGTGGTCTATCGCGTCACGGTAATTGGCCTCGGTAATCTCTTCAAAAGTTTCAGCCAGAGCGTGGGCAATGCGCTTGCACAAGTTTATTGGGAGAGCCACTATGGTCCTTGTCCCAGTCAGGCTAATGCAGCCGCGCAACTGTGCCACGAGCGGTGGGGGGACCATTGCTACACACAGGCAAGCTGCATAGGGGCCAGGGCGGAATCCGCATTGCAGAAGAAGACCCTCCCGTGCTTCCCAGGTGACCCGCAGCAGCAAGATATGTTCCAAGTTAACCTCCTGTGGAAAATGTTGGGATACTGTTCAGTGTAGGTGCCCCCTGCAGCTGTTTGTTTTCCCCAATGCACAGAAACCCCAGTACAGTCCTGAACCAGTCCCCCTTACTCACCATTTCGGGGCTCCCATGTGTTATGTGCGCTCTCTTTGGTATGGGAAAATTATGCTATTGTGAAGACTGTTACTGTGGGGGAATAACTCTGTCTGGTATAAACAATGCTGCCTCTGTTAAGTGTTGCATTTTAGCTTTACAGATGCAACCTTGAGATCTCAGCTGTCCATGTTATCACCGGCTGAGAGACTACAAAACCTCCAGAAGAAGCCGTGAAAAAGCAAAAAAAAAGACATGCTGCAAAAAGTTATGCAGCAATCTCTTACAGAGAATCAAAAAGTGCAGGACTGGAGGGAAAGGGAAAGCAGGATCTGCCAGAAAAATGCAGCGCAGAGGAAGAAAAGCACGAAGCAGTTGATAAGGATCCTGGAGCGGCAAGCGGACTCTATCCAGGCACTCGTAGCCATGCAGGCGGAGCACTATCGCGCCCGCCCTTCCCACCGCCCTTGTCCCAAAGCTCTTTTCCTTGTGCCCCAATGTCAGCTCCAAACCCCCTTCTCCAGCATCCAGGTTCTTACCACCACCAGCTGCCTCCAACACCTGTACGTGCACCAACCAGCCCTGAGACTACGGACCCTAACGCTCTCTGCCCACCCCCCATCACCATGCAGTATATGCCATTGCCTGAAGTGGCGCAGTCATGGCACAGAACCAAGACAGGACATATTCAAGCCCTGTTGACGTGCACAATTCCGCCACCCACCCCCTGCCCTTTTAGGTTCCCAAAAAGCGTGTGTCTGTCAATAAAGTGTTTCTTTTTCAATAAATGAATTCTTTGCTTTGAAAGAGCTTTATTATCGCAGAAATCAAAAATACCTTAGGCCCCGGAAAGAAACAGGCACTGCAATCAGTACGAACTGTGTTTGCTAAGCGTAACATTGTAACACTGCACGTCATCCCCGTCACACACACACAACCAACATGTACTGAAGGTTTTCAGCCTCAATTCCTCCCTCAAGCTCCCTAATCCTTTGCAAGGCCCTTCTGGGCCTCCTAGTAGCCTGCTGCTCTGCTGTGCCAAATCAGCCCGCAGCGTTGAACCTTTCTCGGAGCGTCCGTGCCTGATTGAATCCTTTTCCACGCATTCCTTCACAAATATATGGAGGGTACAGCAGTGAATATAACCATGGGGATCGCTTTCCCCCATGTCCAGCTTCCGATACAGAATCACCAGTGCCCCTTTGACCGCCAAAAGCACCCCACAGTCATTCGGCTACCTGGCTCAGCCTGTAGTTGATACCGTCCCTTGCTGCCTGTCAAGGCTCCCCTGTGGTACAGTTCAATAGCCAAACGCATTAACAGGTAAGCCGGGTAATACAAGATCTACAACGGCATTTCAACGTCCCACCTACGTGATCTTCCAGTCTGGAAAAAATCCGGCTGGTCTACTTCTGAAGGCCACTGTTCGAAGATGCTGTACATGCAACTTTCCAGGCTAAGGACTCGTTAATGTCATAAAAATGCCCACAACCGGCACACAAGCACTGAAGACTCATAGAGAAATACCACACACACATACAGATTAACGTACGCGGAGGCTAGGTGGGGTGGTGCCAGGAGAATAGCCCTCCACAGTAGAAACCCATTTGTGCAAGACGGAAGCCATCCACAATCTGCACTTCCCCAAGTCAGGTCTTCTTTAGCAGATGCGATTAAATGGCCTGCAAACTTGCACAACATGATTCCAAACGGTCGACTTTCCCCACTCCAAACTGGTTCACATATGGTCACACACACCGATTGGAGCTGTTGGATGTTGCCAGCTTCCAGATGGCAATACGCACCCGCCCGTCTCTCCACTTGGCAACGGCAGCTCTCATCCGTGTCCTTGCCGCGAGGGTGCAGGCGGAGCTACTCACACAGTCCTGAATGCATGTTCTCATGATCCAAGTGTGCAGGACATGCCCTGCGTCTCGCATCCCAAGCTTCATGATCGTATTATGATCCAACATCCACATGCTTGTTTCGCCGAGCGGCCAAAAGTCACCCCGTTGCCACGTGCTCGAGGCATATCTACTGATGAGAGGAGCACCCTCACACCGGACGACCATATTTCCGTGTCACGTCTGCATAGCAGGCCTCGACGCCTGATTACCGGTTCGGACCATCTCATAACGTCACATCGCTCCACCTTTGAACTTTAAATAGGAATACTCACCTTACACACCAACACAACGTGAATGTAGCCCTAAATGTGTAGAGACTTCCTGTCAGTCAAGCCCTTCCTTTATCCACAGAGACAAGTACAGTTCGTCTTATTTACAGTCCAGTGGAGCAGAGATGGACACGCTAGAGCTGGCGCTGAACGGTGTCTACTAGACGGGAAAAAGACTGGGTGGCCCAGTGAATGCTTCTCTCCAAGAGTGGGGCTCCATCCCGGCAGACAAAATGAATACAGATCATGGCTTTGGCACAGAACTGTCGGGAAAGGAGTGCAAGGATGGCGCCAAACGTGGAGGGAAACAAGGGATTGCTGGGATGTTGAAGCGATGCATCACGGGCTGCGACCAGGAAGCAGAAAGACCCGCCAAAACCCCCTTCCACCCCCTTGCCAATACCCACGGCGCAGAAGGGGAAGAGGTGCTACTCGTGGGGATAGCTTGTCCATAATGCAACGCACTTCCCAACACTGCTGCAAATGTGGCTACACTGCAGCGCTGTAGCTTGTCAGCGTGGCCACACTGCAGCGCTTGTCCCCACACAGCTTGTAGCGAAGACAGCTTTAACTCTCCTAGCGCTGGCACATCTGACATGTAGCCAAACCTAGCATCACACGCCTAGCAATGTGGCACCAACAGAGTCAAACTGCAACAAAGTCAAAAAACAGGGGATGTTCTCACTTCAGGTTCATTTTACCTCCTCAGTGACTTACAATAGCTGGGATTCTAACAACGACTTTCTATTGTAAACTCGGAGCAATATCGCACTGTCAACAGAACACAGAAGAAAAGGGTTCCCTTAAAAATTATTACATCAAAACCAAAAAAGGCAAGGTCTGCAAGCATTTCAAATACGTTATGACAATGTGTGTTAAATATGGTTCGGCATTACGTGCGGAATATAAGTAGAACATTAACATCCGCACTATATTGAGTAACTGTGTTCTGAACCTGCTCCGTCGCGAATGGGTGGGAAAAGAGGTGTTTTGGCTAACACGATGCAACGTGCTCCCTATGTCTACAAACCATGTTAGGATCTAACCACATTAGCAATAGTTTAGTTCCCTGGGGATGAAAAAAATAATGTATATACTATTAGGTGTGTATATAACTTTTCCCCCTTAGTAATTGAACCACTTCAATGCGAGAACACAGTTAATAGATAAGATATTCAGTGGTAGCAGTTGCGCTGAATTCTGTGTCCTTCTAGATCTGCTCTGAGAAGGGCTGAAAACCACCAATCTCTTGCCTAAAAAAAAACCGATAAACAAGGCCCTAGAGAAACGTATTTAGCCTGGATATTTTAAGAACTGACAATAGTAGGATTTACAATTTTAACTCCTATAACACATTTGCAGCATATTCACCTTTTAGTATTCTTGGCAGTGGTTCAGTGTGGACTGGAGAGAAAAATCCACCTATGAAACACGCAAATACCACTTTCTGCGAGCAACTGGCTTTTTTTTGAGGGGGAAGGAAATGGGGAATGGGTGAGAGAGGGAAGGACTCACATCCGATCTGATCTGGGTCCATCTACTATCATAGATACCTATAGGCCTCAACTCTGCAGTATCTGAGAAATTCAAAGTGTCTGCTTAGCTTGTCATACCAGATAAGATTAGAGGCCTGATGGCGCATGGCTGCGTGTAGGACAAGCATACCTGTCCTCAAAAATAACACTTTGGATTACTGATTCATCTTTGAGAAGTCCTGTATGAACTCCTCTGCTAGGATAGACCTGCCCTAAAGTCTTAACATGCATACCCTTCTGTCAAATCCCTTCCCTGGCTTCCCCTTAACTACGCACCAAATGTAGGCTCCTCAGCCTTACTTCAACTCCTGACAACTTTGCACCGTAAAATCTGTTCCGCTTCTCGTACTCACCCTTAACTCCTAGGTCTCCCTCATTTTTTTTTATTTTATGTTTTTGCTTTCTCCACGTCAAGGTAAGCTTGCGAGCCAAGGATTGTACCATGATCTCATGCTCTGTCCCATTGCCTTCCTATCCTTTGGGAAAGGTCACATGTTTTCAAATCACATATCTTGTCTTCAAAGGTCTCAACATCCTGCTTTCTACA
>NC_133769.1:179628345-179672016 GCF_003597395.2 Chelonoidis abingdonii | reverse complement strand
GTTATTTTCTTTTTCAATAAATGAATTATTGGCTTTGAAAAGAGTCTTTATTATTGCAGGAAAGTCAAAATACGCTAGCCCAGGAAAACCAGGCCATGCAAATCGTAGGAATCTGTGTTTGCTAAGCTAACTTTGTACACCACTGCACTTCACCCCTGCAGGCACCAAACCATTACTGTTGTTTTCAGCCTCAAATCTCCCTCACAGCCATCCCTAATCCTTGCGCCCTGTGCGTGGGCCTCCTCTAGTAGCCCTGCTCCTGGCTGTGCAATTCAGCTCCAGGCGTTGAACCTCGGGAGTCCCAGTGCCTGATCTGAATCTTTCACCATTCCCTTCACAAATTTATGGAGGGTCAGCACGTGGATATAACCATGGGGATGCTGCTTTCCCCAAGTCCAGCTACCCTACAGAGATCACCAGTGCCCCTTTAAACAGCAAAAGCACACTCCCAGTCATTCGGCACCGGCTCAGCCTGTAGTTGAACCGGTCCTTGCGCTGTCAAGGCTCCCTGTTACAAGTTTCATGAGCCCACGGCATTAACAGGTAAGCGGGGTTCCAAGGATCACAACGGGCATTTCAACGTCCCCTACTGTGATTTCCAGTCTGGGAAAAAGTCCCGGCCGCAGCTTCCTGAACAGGCCACTGTTCCGAAAGATGCCTGTATCATGCACTTTCCAGGCAACTCTGTTAATGTCAATAAAATGCCCACGGTGACACACAAGCACCTGAAGAACCATAGAACAATACCCTTCCGATTACGTACTCGGATACTAGCTGGGGGGTGGTGCCAGAAATAGCCCTCCACAGTAGGGAAACCCATTGTGCAAAAGCCATCCACAATGCCTGCACGTTCCCCAGAGTCACGGTTCTTCTTAGCAGGATGCGATTAATGGTCCTGCAAACTTGCATCAACATGATTCCAACGGTCCTTTCACTTCCAACTGTTCACACGCGATGTAGCTGTCTGGAAGTTGCTCAGTTCCAGATTGCATATAGCACCCGTTCTCCTGCAAGAGCGCTCTCAATCTCGTGTCCTTGCGCGCAGGGTGCAGCGAGCTCCTCAACAGTCCATGAAGTGGCATTTCTCATCCGAAAGTTCGCAGCCACTGCTCGTCATCCCCAGCCTTCCCATGACGATAGATCCACCACACCACTCAGTGCTTGTTTCCCGAGCCCAAAAGCAGCGTTCCACGGTGCTGAGCATGTCTGTGAATGCCACAAGCAATTTTGTGTCGTATGCATTACGCGACTCGCTATCATCGTCGGACTCCTCACTGTCACTTTGAATCTTAAGGAATAGCTCAACTCCCAAACGTGATGTGCTGGTGAGACTCGTCAGCATATTCCTCAACAGTTCGGGCTCCATTTCCCGCAGACCAAAATGGAATACAGAATCATGCTGCACAGAAACTGTCGAAAGATGCAAGATGGCGCCAAACATTGAGGGAAACACAGGGATTGCTGGGATGTGAAGCGATGCATCACGGGGCGTTGCGACAGGAAGCAGAATGACCCGCACCCTCCACCCCCTTGCCACAACCCACGGCGCCAGAATGGGAAGAGGTGCTCTGTGGGATAGCTGTCCATAATGCACCACTCCCAACACTGCTGCAAATGTGGCTACACTGCAGCGCTGGTAGCTGTCAGCGTGGCCACACTGCAGCGCTTTCCCTACACAGCTGTACGAAGACAGCTGTAACTCCCAGCGCTGCACATCTGCAAGTGTAGCCAAACCCTAGCAGTCACACTGGCCTAGCAATGTGGCATCCAACCAGAGTCAAACTCACACAAAGTCAAAAAACAGGGGGATTTCTCACTCAGGTTCATTTTTACCTCCTCAGTGAGCTTACCAATATCTGGGGATTCTTACTACTACTTCTATTGTAACATGGAGCAATACGCACTGTCATACAGAACACAGATGTAAAAGGGGTTCCCTTTAAAAATTATTACAAACCCAAAAAAAAGGCAAGGTCTTAAGCAGTTTTCAAATACAGTTATGACAATGTGTGGTTATAATATGGTTTGCATTAGTGCTGAATATAATTAGAAATTACATCCTCACTATATTTAGTAACTGTGTCTGAACCTTGCTCCGTGCGATGGGTGGGAAAAGAGGGTGGTTTTGGCTAACACCGTCATTTGCAACGTGCTCCCTATGCTACAAAACCATGTTTATGATCTAACCACATTAGCACATAGTTTTAGTTGCCCCTGTGGATAGAAAAAAATAAATGTATAACCCTATTAGGTTGTGTATATAATATTTCCCCCCTTAGGTATTGAACCACTTCAATGCTGAGAACACTAGTATAGATAAGATATTCAGTGGTAGCAGTTGCCTTAATTACTGTGTCATTCAGATCTGCTCTGAGAAGGGCTGGATAAACCACCATCTCTTTGCCTACACCAGCACAACTAAACTGGTGGGGAGACAAAATCCGATAAACAAGGCCTTAGAGAAACGTATTTTAGCCTGGATATTTTAAGAACTACAAGTAGTTAGGATTTTACAATTTTAACTCCTCATCTGAAAGATGATATCTCTTGCAGCATATTTCACCCTTTCTAGTATTCTTTGGCAGTGGTTCAGTGTTGACTGAGAGAAGAATCCAACCTATGAAACACCAATACCACTTTCTGCAGCAACTGGCTTTTTTTTTTTTGAGGGGGGAGAGGAAATGGGGGATGGGTGGAGAGAGGGAAGGACTCACATCCGAGTCTGATCTGGGTCCATCTATCTATCATAGATACCTATATGGCCCTCAACCCTGCAGTATCTGAGAAATTCAAAGTCTTCTGCTTAGCTTGTCATACCAGATAAGATTAGAGCCTGATGGCTCATGGCTGCAGTGTAGACAAGCATACATTCCTAAGAGAATCTTAACTTTGGATTTACTGATTCATCTTTGAGAATTCCTTGTATGAATCTCCTCTGCTAGGATAACCTTGCCTAAATTCCTTTAACATGTCACTCCCTTCTTCAAATCCCTTCTCTGGCTTCCCCTAACTATCTGCACCAAATGTAGGCTCCTCAGCCTTAACTTCAAACTCCTGCACAACTCTGCACACGGTAAAATCTGTTCTCGCTTTTCTTCTTACTCACCCTCTAACTCCCTAGGCTCCCTCATTTTTATTTTTATTTTATTTTTTTGCTTTCTCCCACTTCAGGGTGAAAGCTTGGAGCCAAGATTTTACCCATGATCTTCATGCCTTCTTCCACATTGCCCCCTATCCTTGGAAAGGTCACAATGTTTTCATGAATCACATATCCTGTCTCTTCAAATGTCTCAACATTCTGCTCTTCTACAATGCCTTTTAAATGTGAACCCTGCAAAATTCCAACACCAACTTGAAGTGCCTATTTTTCTTTTTTGTCTGGACAGCATTGTCAATGTGTGATTAACCACAATAATAATGTAATTAATGGTAAATAAATCAATGCACAAGGCAGTCCCAAATCTGATATCCCATTCCAGTTGCTAAACACACCCAATCTCCTCCCATCCATGATGATCTCTCAACCTCATCTCAATCCACCAAACTTTCTTCCACTCCCTGGCAAGCCTGTCACTCCTTTCCAATTACTTAACCCTTCCACCCAGGCAGCCTCTCTTAGAGGCCAAGTGCCATCACAGACAAAAATGCATCCATATAGATACCATATATACTCATTCATAAGCCAAATATTTTTGGTAAAAATGTGATACATCAAAGAACGGGGGTTGGCTTATAAATGTGTCTACACCAAAATTTGATCATTTTAAACCCTATGGAATCATTGAATTGTATATCTAATACATTGTCGTTTTGTTTACCTGGAGAGTCTGCAGACCTGGAGCTCCTCAGCTCCCTGTGGCCGCGGTTCACCGCTCCCATTGGCTGAGAACAGCAAACCACGACCACCGGGAACTGAGGGGCTCCGTGTAACAAAACATTCAGGCCCAATAGAGGCTTACCCTAACGGGCCGGAAGCCAAAGTTTGCCAACCCCTGAAATATACGGTTGGCTTATGAAAGGGTCATACAGTTTTTGCTATTTTTACCTAACCATCTTGGGGGGTCGGCTTATAAACGAACGAGCTAATGAACGAGTATATACGGTATATTGGATTGCATCTTCAGAATGCACACGCTTTCCTACATTGGAGGAACTATGCAATCAAACAAACACTGAAATATACGCATTTGCTTACATTAGGACACCAAGAGGATGAGGGGGCGGGGGAAGGATTTCTATACATGGGACCGTAACCAGAGGATACAAAATCTGAGTTAGATGGTGGTAGAGGTGTGACTGGGTGGCGTCCAGCAGATCATGACACCAGATCTGCTGGATCTCTTTTGACGTCATCTTTAAGTTTTAAGGGGAGGAATTCAGGAGTTTTAGATTGGGAGCGAATATCAGCTTGATAAAGGGAGGGTCCTTAGGCTGAAATCCACAGGTACACTGAAACTGATAAGGAAAAGTCAGTAATAAATAACATTTATGCAACGCGTATGTCTCAAAGTACTGCATAAGCTCTACCGACAGGAGTCACTATGGGAACTAGAGGACAAAAACCAGGCAAACAAGCCACAGGTCAAAGAGGGAAGAAAGGGAAAATGTTGGTGAAGCACACTGAGGCAAAACCCTTAATCTTACCGACAGCATCATGGGCTCTTTTGTTTTAGATTGTAATCACTCAGGGCAGGGATTGTCTCTTTTCTGCCTTTTTACCCTGACCAGAACAATGGGATCCCACTCCCAACTCATCATGGTATACATATTTACTACCATTTGTAATATAATAAGCCTCTGTCCCAAATCTGGACCTTAGCGTCCAAAATCTGGGTGCTTAGCATGAACCTCCAAGCTTAATTACCAGCTTGGATCTTATCTCGCTGCCACCATCCAAAATTTCCAGGGTTTTGGCCCCCTCTGGTCTCCCCAAACCTTCCCTGGAGAGACCCCCAAGACCCAGAAGCTCTGAGTCTTACCAAGCAAGGAAATACTCCCCCCTTCCCCCTCCCTCTCCCACCCAGACTTTCCTCTCTGGGCTAACCTGAGAGCATGATGCAATCTCTTTACATCACATACCAAGAAGCCTGTCCCCTCTCTTCACAAAGAGACAAACCTCAAACACAAGGAAACAGAGATGATTTATCTCTCTTCCCCCTCCCACCAATTCCTGGTTGCTGCGAGCTACCCTCCGTAGATCTAACACAAAGAATTCCCTCCCCTTGTTCCCTTAACCTACCCAGAGAGAAAACTCAAACAAGTCTTACAAAGAAAACTGATATAAAAAAAAAAGAAAGAAAAAAGACATAAGATATAAACTCTGCATCAGATGACAAATACAGGGCTATTGCTATAAAAAATATGAATAAACAGTCTGATTCAAAAATGATATCCAATTTGAAACATTCCAGCAAGTTACACACATGTAAATACCCCAAAACAACATAAAAGCTTATATTGTTTTTCAACCTGTACTTACAAGTTGGAAACAGAAGATAAGACGATAGAAAGACCTTCTCATAGCTGAGAACAGACAAAAAGACCTCAGATCCAAAAATTCCTCCCTGACTTTGAAAAATCCAGTTTCCTGATTGATCCTCCTGGTCAGGTGTTTGGTTCCCTTTGTTAACCCTTTACAGGTGAAAGAAACATTAACCCTTAGCTATCTATTTATGACACCATTACTACTGTGCATGCATAGCAAACAGAGCCTTCTTCTTGTGTTCTTCTCCAAAAGACCAACTCACAGTAAAGTGCACAGAATTCAGCTGTCTCCCTCAGATCAAGACTGGGCTGACCCTGCTGCGATACAATCTTGTATCCTAGGGAGCTTTATAAGAGTCGCAGTTCACAGTGTCACCCCTCCAGCCAGGCTCATGGTGTCATTTTCAAATGTTCCAAGACTTTGTCCTTTGAACAGACTGTTTTTCAAACTTAGCAATGCCCATACTCCTCATCCAGGGCAACCGATATGCTGAGGATATGAAAATGAAAGGGAGATGGTGTATGGCAGTGGTTCTCAACCAGGGGTCCATGAGCACGTTTCGGGGGTCCGCCAAAATAAACTAGAAAGTAAAGCTGGCATTAAAGTCACTGGAGCCCAGGGAAGAAAGCCTACATCTGAACCCCACTGCCTAGGGCCAAAGCTGAAGCTTGAACCCTGTTGCATGGGGATGAAGCCATCTTAACTTTGAGAAGCCCTCTGTGGCATGGGACCTTGGACAATTGCCCTGCTTGCTATCCCCTAATGCTGGCCCTAGCTTTTAATTGGATATGCAAAAAAGGCACAGGTGAGCCATGGAGTTGTTACAGCGTGTTGGGAGGGAAGGGCGCCTCAGAAATAAAAAGATTGAGAATCCCTGGTGCATGGAACCCAATGAATGGGCAGGGGACCATAACAATCTCGGTGCTTGCTCTCCCTGAGTACAAGTACTAGGAGAGTACTAGTGTTGCCAGCTGCACTAAAAACACCCCAAACTGATGTGGTCTGAGGTAAGGCCGTTGGCTTTGTTCCCCTTCCATAAAGGCCTGCAGAAATGGGCTGGCACAGACTGCACCTCCAAAAATAAAGTGTAGGAGCTGTTATGGGTTGCATGCTGCCTCCAAGGCCTGACGCTCTTGACTTAGCATCCTTTCCCTCTCCTCCCCAGCCCAACCCAGACTCTTGTTGTACAAAGCTAGAACAGAGTCCTAAGTTTGCAGTTTAAAACAAGGTATTTTTTTTGAGTATTCTGAGTGCAGTAAAGGTCAGAACAATTAGTTTCTGGGTTTGGTTTCTACTTATGCTCATGTGCCTCATAAACAGCTGAATGGATTTTATGCAAGCTTTCCAAAAAAAAGCTCACCTATTAGGCTGAGACCAGACATAAAACATTTCAGCCCCTAAAGATAAGTTTTGAGAAAATTAGGACCCACTGAAATGTAGGGGTCTGTGGATGAGAAGGGTTAGAAATGATAAGAGGTTAGCCATCTCCAGCTTTCACTCCTATGATGCTGAGAGACATGAATGAGGGAGCAATGATTGCCATTATTTTCACAAGTTGATCCTGGGGATGAGTAATGATACTAGGAACTGAATTCTGGGTGACAGCAGCAAAGGACGCTATTGCATGTACTGTGGGGCTGTTACACAATCCCCAAGACTAATTTATACAGAATACCCAGAAAGCAATAAATGGTTTAATTAGCCTTTTAGAAACAGGTTAGTACTGAGGTGGAGGACACCTGGAAAACAAAAGGGTTATTTAGCCACATGCTGCTAAGGATGCCCATGTAGGAGGTCAGGGAAATATGGTGAATTGGGTCACTTGCCTGGAGTGAGTCCCAATCTCCCCTACCTCTCTGCTTCCAGGGGCCCTCACTGATCTCTGGCCTGTGCTCTCAATGCCACCCACCTTCTGGCTTGTGCTTCTCAGCCCAACCATCCAGCTGGGAAGCAAGACAGGATAGCAGGCCAGGCAAACGAACATGATGGCAAGGGTCTGGCAGTGACCCAGCATAGAGCCATAGTGGGACTGAATGAGCAGGGGAAACATGTATGAAGAGGGAGAGAAATGGCTGTGAGAGATATGGAACGTGCAGGGCACTCCACTGGGGATGAGGGGAGTAGGCTGAGAGGTTTGTTGCAGGGGCAGAGGAGAAGGGATCAGGAGCAGTTTGGATGGGAGAATGAAGGTTGAGAAGCTAAAAGAGCCCCCTATGAATAAATACTCTCTGGCAGGGATGATGTAGAGATATCCAGAGATGAGATGAGATCCCAAGAGAGGCAGAGAAATCACACCAGCCCTTCCTTCAAAATGGATGTTGAGTTTTAACCCCCACCAGCACACTCTGGTGTCTCGCCCACTTGACTGATCCCCTTTTGGCTAACTGATGGAGCAGTGTGGGTGAACTGTGGAGGGAGCTGCATCTAGTCTGCCTTGCCAGACAAGAGTGCCTCAATACTTAAGCACTCTGAGGAAGACGGAACAGTTAAAGGGGAGGGGGAGGGGACTAGGCTATGCAAGAAATACAATCCCTCACCAGCTGTTTCTGGCCAATCTTCCTTCAACAAAATCCCTGTCACTCCAAGGAGGTGAAGGAGCAGGTTTTATCCACTCCAGCTTTCTTGGAGAAAAATGGAGATACAGGACGTTCCTTAAATCGTATCAAGGGGCTTTCTAAAGCAAGTGCAAGAACAATTATGCCTAAAGCGGCTCTGCTGCTGTGGTTGTCTAGACTGAGAGGGCAGGTCTCTTCCCCCGTTGGTGGTGGATCTCTTAGGCACAGTGTGTAGTTCTCCTGCTCTGCTGCATGTGGTTCTTGCTGGCAGAATGTAACTCTCCAATGGCCATGGAGGAGAGGACACTTCCATAATCCATTGGTGCTGTTTCTCTGCCTTCTGGGTGTGTATTTCCCTAGGAAAGAGAGACGTTTCCTGATCAACTGACTGTGGGTCTCCCTGGGAGAGAGCGCTGCTTCATGTCCCCATTGGCTTTCTTTCAAACTGCTTCTCTTTTACTATAATTTTCTTTGTGATGCTGGGGCATCTATTTCTAAATGGTTAACTAGGTACCACAGCAGTTTATCATACTGCATCCAGCTAGGCTAATGATCTGTGTTTTTAGCATGGAGTGCAGATAAACTGAGACAGGGACCGGAAGCTGTGGGAATAGGAAAGGGTGGTGATTTCATGATATTAAAAGAGGGAAAGCTCTGTGGCTGTGTTCCAGGAGAAGCAGGCAGGGTGAGCTCAGGAGGCAAGACTTGGGACTGAATCAGGCACTCTAAAGGAAAGTAGGTGCTCAGATACTCTGGTAGGGTGTGCAGCAAAAGAACCTATATAGAACAGAACAGAAAGGGATCACAGGAAGCACAATCAAAGACAACTGCCTCACATGCAGAGGGGTCTCACTCGGTTTTGTCAGAGGGAAAGCTCCACCCTCAGGTGCCAGAGGCCTGCACTGTGGCCTCAGCTGAGGTTTGTTCATCCGATTCTACGTATGCAGATAAAGTCTTTGTTTCTTCACTAATACCCACAGATGCTAAGGCTCAAGAATAAAGCACAGGACAGAACTATGATTTGTTTGGTTTTGGGGCCACAGGCTGCTTGCTAACCATCCTGGACTTTTAAATTCAGTCCTGGGTATTCTCCGTCCTGAGAAGATAACCAAGTGTAATAAAAATTGCAAAAACTATACAGGTGGACTCCTGAAACCAGAGGGTGCTTCTGTACAGAGCAGGCACCAGGTTGAGTGCTGCCCCAATGCAGTTGTTCTGCGTGTAGCAGAACACAGGCAGCGGAACAGGCTGAGGTAGGGAAAAGATAAGTTTCCTACCTGCTTTGTACAGTCGTGGAAGCATTGTCCTTTCCTCAAAGAGCACCAGCCAGCCCTGCAGAAGCAGCTGTCATCTCCCAGGCTGCGGGGAGGAGGAGACATACAGAGAGAGGGAACACAAAAGGGGGCCAAAGTGGAGAAACACAGTTGGAGGCATTTTGGAGGGGATGAGAACAAACAAAAGAGAGGAGACAGGAGAAGAGAGTGCTACAGAATAAAGGGGGCATGCAGAAAGAGAGAGAGAGAGAGGAAAATGACATAGAAGAAGGGGAAGTGCAAAGAAAAGGCTACAGAGAAAGGATAGAGATAAAAGAATCACAGTAGAAACTGAGGAGACCTGAAGGGGCAGAGAGTAAGGTAAAGAGCCAAAAGCAGAAGCACTTCACCCCCTCATGAAAAAAAGAGAAGAGGGAGGTAATAATAATTACCACAGTTAACACTTAGCACTTTACATCCATGGATCTCAAAAAGCTTCACAAAAGGTGGGGGAACTGAGACACAGACTTGAGTGGCACAGTGAGTCAGTGACAAAGCTGGAAAGAGACCCCTGCTCTTCCAACCCCTAGTCTGGTGCCCTCTCCTTAAGGTGCTGGGGAAGGAAGAGACCTCCCTCCAAACACACCTGAGAGGGCCATTCCCCCACAATACTGGAAGGAAAAAAGCCTGGTAGGAGGGAAAAGAGATTGTGGGATGGAGAATCATAGGTCCTCTTAGGGGCCTCCATAAGTTTGGATAGTGACCTACACTTTCTGATATATAACCAAACCCAATTTTAGACTCTGAATTATGGATATTCATATTAAATTAATCTAAAAAACAGCAAAATAAACAACATCTGGCAGCTAGGGATGCTTGCTTAGAGAATTCTCTGCAGAGGCAAGGGGAGTGTTGATAATGCTGGTACCACTACTGGCCCACTCCAGCTGCTTGAAGGCTGGTTTCAGGGAAAACAGGGAAAGACTTAGTGTCTACAGAAACGTGCGCTATGAGAATCTTTAAGTAAATCTATCTAGTAAGACTTGATTGGAAACAAAATGTTATGTATTTACAGTTTAATTTGTACTGTATACATTTCAACTTGCACTGTTGAAAATATGTTTTTTTGTGCCTATAAATAAATATCAAACCGCTATGCCATACACACTTGAGCCCCATATCCACTGTAAGACCACAAATAAACAAACCACCTATTGCCTGTTTGCACAAACACCTACACGAGGCTCCCCAATTACTCACCCACAGGAATTATACCAAATCCTGTGTACTCCTAACCTCAGCCAACACTACATTAAGACTCGCTTGCACAGGAACTGCCTAGCACCTTCTCCCAGATCAGTGAGTGAGGTCTAGCTGCTATAAACCTATGTTAATGGCAGGTTGCGCATGTTGTCTGTTTATTGCTGAGGAGGAATGTTTGTCACAGCTGTCAGGTTTCTACAAATATTTCTATGACTTCAGACAGCTTGGTATTTTTACATGCAGCTGACAGAGTGCATAAATGTGCAGGTGAAAAATGAAAGAAACTTTAGTAAGAGACTAAAGAGAATATTCCACAGGACTGTTGAGGCTAGGCGAGGTCAGGGTCAGAGACAACACTTCTAACACATATTTTGCACTTCTATAGCACCCTGTGGCCCTCAAAAGAGTTTGCAGTAAATTAAGTTTTGCCCCTATGAGGTAGCTAGGCAAACAGAGGCACAGAAAGGTTAACGGGGCTTGCCCATAATTATATAGTAAGTCAGTGGCGTGGATGAGAAGAAAATCCAGTCTTAGCTTCCACTATCCTGCTCTAGCCACTAGACTGAAATCCAAGGCAAAGAAACAGAGCAGAGGGAACTTGTGGTGTTGACTTTCAAGCATGAGACTGAGAACAGTACAGAGCAAAAAGGAAAAATGGTGAAATTAAAGCATCCACTATAACTTAAAGACAACATTTGTGGAAACAAGTGACAGAAGGCTGAGATCTGCTGCCTAGATACTCGGGTGCTGGGTGCATTAAATATATATTGATAGATTAGATTACAAGGAAAGGCATGTAAGGTGGAAATGGTAGCAGCCAGATACCCAAGAAGTCAAGAGGTATCCAAAAACATTTTTAAAATTCAATGTAAGAGGAACTGAATAGATGAGAGGCCCTGCATGGCATATACAGCTTTTCACTTCAAAGCCAGCCCAGTAAAGACAAAAACTGCTCCTCTCTCATGGCTGTTGAGAGGCATATTTGAAATGAGTTTAGTGGTCTCTACTCAGCTGAGAGAGATTCTGGTCACCTAGCACCGACTGGCCCTTTGCTAGCAAGGTCAACATAGAAGCCAAAGAATGAATACTCAGGAAAACTGAACTACTCTCTCACCCCCAGAGGTAGTCCCACCAGGCAAGGTTGAAATTCATTGGCAGGGCAGTGTGAAGAAAACTTGCGCTGTGGCAGTCTATACTTTATATTGTTTGGAGATAAATAAATTACTTCAGGCCTCACAGTTGTCAGTCCATCATCAGTGATCAGCACTGTGTCCAAACACAAACATATATTTTATAATTAGGCATCTCCAAAAGGTGCAGTTGGTTCTAGAAGTCAGGGCCCGGCTCCTCCATCCACTGAACTCAATGGCTAAAGAAAGTCCTACCGACTTCAGTGGGAATTGCCCCCGCATGTTTTCATAGTTTCTCCATGATTTGTAAAATTCTCACCACAACTCCCCTATAACTTTTCTCTACATTTACCATGAGAAACATAAAGACCTAATTATCACTAATTACTTAGTTAACCCTTTCTTCCTGGAGTGAAAATATGAATGACAACACTGCAAAATGTCCAAACAAGCATTCCACTCAAAAATGCAGGTGAGTCCAATTAAACTGAGAGATGCTCACATTTTTAGTTCATTTTTGCACATGGAAAGCCAGATCATCAATATTTTACATGGACAGTTGTATATCTGTGCGTGCAGTTACATTTACACATTCAGTTATGGCAACTGCACAGGCAAATGGGCAATGACATGCCTAATGACCATTTGCAAATACAATTACAACTAATCATATAAATTAGGCACAAAACTGCATATGCAGAATACTAAAAATCTGGCCCATATTCCTCTGTTGCAGAAAGATGTGTATTAATTAACTACCTGCCCACAGTGCAAATGGCACTGCATCATATCTTCTTGCATGTATGCTTGCAAATTGATTTTCACATTCATTTGAACCATACAGTGATCTTAAATGTATATAGTACATTGCAGCCAGAAGTATCCCAAAAATGCTTTATAAATTATACACAAAGAAAATGCTTCTCCCTGCAAGGAATTGTGGCCACCTCTAGGGTGGAATACAGCAACTGTTTAAGGCTGCAGAGAAACACTATATGACAGTTTAGCACAGTGAGCGATGAATACTGTATACAATAAACTATAGGGGAAATTTATCTATATGGAATGCAATTTCCTGAGTTTGAATCTGGCCAAGCGCCCAGGGCTAAGACCCCTCTTTTAAAAAATTGGCATGGAATATTTAATGGTCGTAAGTGGTCAGGATTTAGATTTTACATCTCATCTGAAAGATACTGAGGCAAAATCATCCTGGAAATAAGCAGACATGAGATCCATTGACTTCTGTGGGAGTTGTGGCTGCTTATTGCAAGGATGAAATTGGTCCCTCACGTCCTGAAGCACTGTGTCCCCTCACAACATACTGAGAAATTGGTTCGGTACTCCCTCAGAGGGAAGCATACCGAATCACAAACACATATCACTCTCCCCACACCCCATCATTCCAAGTTTATAACCCAGATATTGACCAGACCTTGGTTAATTTGGGAGAATCACAGTCTGCGCTGACATTGCTTCAGGCACTCGTACTTTGTTAATCAATGTCTTGCTGTGCCTGGGAATGTGGACAGTAGTTGTTATATCAAGTGTACAATAGGTTTATAATATTCTCGCTTGGGTATATATATATATATATATATGCATATCACTGAAAAGTTGTTTTGTTCTTGCTGAAAGAATACAACATCCTAGAGTACTCAAGATAACACTGAGTGCATGCACAGTTAGTTTATACTAGAATTTATAACAGGTGAGTCTCACCTGTTGTGTGTGTAAAAATGGATGCTTTGCATGTTTGTATAATGTTATATGATTTTGTAATACTGTACACCCCCAAAAAAACACTTAGAACTTTACAAACTTTTATCCTAGCAACCTAAAATGCACCACTTTAGGAGGTAGGTAAGTATTAGCCCCATTTTACAAATTGGGACTGAGACACGCAGAGGTTAATGCTAGATTTACCACTGATTTGCCAAAGGCTACACATCAAATCAGTATCAAGATCTCAAACATTCTTAGCTTTCACTCCCCTTGCTCAGTCCACTAGAACATACTGTCTCTCAAGTGGGCCTAGCCAAGCAGAAAGTAAGAACACTGTTAGTTGAGCTGCTTATGTCGCTATGTAACAAAAATGTTTGGGTCTCTAGAGTGCAGGAATGGTGCTTATGATAGTCAGTATGTCTCCAGAGCTCCGTGTGTGTGTGTCCAGAGCATAAAAAAATTGTTTATGATTTATACCTTCTTGGTATGTAGACAGCATTTGATGTGTGCAAACCTTCAGTGTGTAGGAATAGTGTTTGTGACTTGAGTGTCTCTGCTATACAGAAATAATGTTGGTGGAGCAGGCTAGGAAAAACCCTTGTTTGGCAGCCTTAGACAACCAAAAATCTAGTCTGAAGAAAATAAAATAATTGTTTACTGCCAACCCCCACAGATCCTAAACTGCACGTGAAAATCCTGCAAGCACCAACTGACCAGGGCAACTCATATAAGGTTAAAAATTAAAACCAAATTGCTACTTTAGTCTCCTTTTAAACATTACCAAACAGCAGAAAAAAATGACCGATTTTCCCCCATGTCCTCCTGACACATTGCCATTGTTTGCCTCTGTCTCCATCCAGCTAGTTGCATCCTGTGTAGTACTTTAGGAGGGGCACACATGGTTTGTTCTGCATGTGCTCTCCCTGCAAGGCAGATAGGGTGTAACTGACGTCCACAAGGAAACAAGAAGCAGGAGGCCACTGCTTGTAACTGGCCTCAGGTCATACTTACTGATCAGCGCATCTACGATTTTAGAGTGCAGATCTGATCAAATCAGTAGTTTGTTCTGGAAGGAGGAAAGTGACATAAAATATGCACAAGCCTTCCTTCTGTGCTGACAGCAGATTGAGCCGTCAGATGATAAGAGGAATCAGCATCTTGCTCTCCTCACCCCTAGCATCAACTGCTCTGACACCCATAATGCAGTGCTAGTTTTGACTTTGTCATCTCCCATTCACTGTTCACTATGTGCAGATTCTCAACATTTGGCTAGTGGGTTCACCATCCGTTTTCATGCCCATTCAGTCCTTAGCCTTTCTGCTAAGAGTGCCACCAAGGGGCCAAGTAGTGCTCCCTACTGTTGGGTTTTGTTTTGTGACCTGACCTTTATCCACTAGGAACTAAACTTAAGCTACACAGACATGGACAAGCATCAGCTGGTAACTTTCACTCACTGCCGGCCTGGGCTGACTTTAAAGAGGTGCCACACTGACTCTGTGTATTCCTTGCGTGCAAAAAGTGTGATATGCACATATCCCATGAGCAGAAACTGCCTTTCCTCCTATTTTACATCTTAATAAGGAGAACAAGTAGTGGTATGTTTGACTCCTGGAAAGCAGGAGGCATGGTGTAAAAGTTTTGTAGTATGGGGTTTGTGTGTGTGATGTCTGTTTCACAAATGTGTAAGACAGCAGCTGTGGTGAGAGTCTTTTTCGGTTCACAGGACCACCGTAACGTACATAGTCACTATAGTACAGAACACATGGATCAGATTCTCAACTGCCCTTCAGCTTCTGCAGACATTTATACCAGCGTAAAGTGGGTGTAAATGGCTATCATTCAGATGTGACAGCATTTTGCATCCACTGTGCACTGGCGTAAACTACCACACAAGTTGCAGGGCAATAGAGAATCAGGCCATACCTGTGTATGAACCATGTGCATTGTCCCTTTTGCAGGAATAACACGGTGTAGATACATGAACCATTTGTGGTTACGCATGTGGTGTCGCTGTGAACGTATGTGTGCAGAGGAGCAGTGTTTAGAGGCATGCACATGAAACATGATATATTTAATACACATATTTATTTGGGGATGTGGAGTACAGGATGATCATTTTTTTGTTACCAGATTCCAGCATAAAAACAGAAATTCAGCAACAAATCACTAACATGAGAGGCAGACCTTGGGGATCTCTGTTTATCCAGATACTTGATTTGGCCCCTGCTAAGAACCTCACCAATGCCTTCATTTCCACCTGCCTTGACATAGTGACTCCTTTCTCTATGGCCCACCTAAATCCCACCATATGCGGAATGTTGCTCTCTCCCTTTTCCTATCTGCAATGAAGTACAGCTACATCACACTTGCCCTCTGACAACTCCAGTGGCTCCCTATTCATGTCAGGATCTACTTCAAAATTCCCTCTTTTTTAAAAACTCTTCTGGGAATTGGTCCAGCCTGTCTCTTGGATCTCCTCTCTCCCTGCTTAGTCTGTTCATCAAGCACTGGGCTCCTCTCCATCTCTTCATCCAATCTCAATGCCATAAGTGCCAGAGCCTTCTCCTCTGCAGGTCCTGCTACCTGGAACAGGGCTTCCTTAATCCCCTTGCCTCATTGTCTGGTCAGTCTCACTTAAAATCTGACCTGAAATTTATTTTTTTTTCCTCCTCTGACTAAATGTTTCAAATTCTCCCTCTGCTATTATTTATTTCCATAACTGTGTTCTTTAATGCTGTAGAGTGTATGAGACAGAGCTAGTGCAACATATGTTATTTCAAATACCAGTTTTGGTTTAGTGGGGGGGGGAGGTGTTGTTTTTTTTTTGTTTTTACACAAGGAGGAGTGAGGCAGAGGGAAACTGAATGGAATTTCTCCTTTACATTTTTTGCAGCACCATACAGAGCCTCCATCTTCCTTACTAGACTGAGGAGGGTCTCAGGCCAATTTCATCTCCCTCCCACATCTCCCATTCTGCTCAGATTCTTTAACACATGATGTTTTCCTCCAGGCCTTGATTGGGAAAGTATGAATCTCCCCGCCCCCCCCATTCCAGTTCCTATATGTCCAAGCTTGTGTCAAGACCTTAGGCTGATGAACATTTGTGCAGCTCACACTCTTGTAAATTACTTTTCAACAAATAGCAAGAATCAGGAAAACCCTAGAATTATGGTAGGTGATAAAGTTAAAAGACATCGGGAGGATCCACCTAGAGCCAAAGTTTTGCTTCAGTAAAATATCAGAATTTATCTCAAAAGAAAGAAAATTCACAAAGTTAAGAACAGTTTCTGATTTTAATTTTGTAAGGATTGGGAAACAGAATTCAGGTATTATCCCCTTTTGCTATATCGCACCATCACCCCAGCAGCAGTAGGTTATAGCCACAAAACCACTAGTGAGTAAACAGACCTCACAGGCAGACAGATATTTACTCACTGATAAACAGCAATTGTAAATAAATCTCATTTAATCTCCAAAATCCACAATAAAAATCTTCCAGCCCTATGGCAGTTTACAGATCTGCTTTGCTTCAGTTAGTTCCAAAAAACACAAGGTCTGGGATACACAGTGACAAAAGACCCAGGGTTTTCCTCTCCCTGGCATCTCACTATTTTTCTTTAATAGATGTACAAGGGGGGAGGCGGAAGAAAACCTCCAATCCCTCCTCCCACCTCATTCTCACTATTAATCGGCCAATAAATCTTCCAAAAAGACACAAGGACAGAAGCCAACAGGTGGGGAAAGCTTTTTGTTCCTTTAGACACGCTGAGACACTGGATCAGCGCTCTTTAGTCTTGTTCTGCCAGGGTCTCTTTAATAATAAATAATATGTTATACTTTGTCCTTCTCTAGTACCTTCCACTTGAGGCTCGCAGGGCAGGCTACAAACATTATGGATTTTCGCCCCTTTGAAGTAGGTCACTATCACCACATCGTTTCCAGATGGTGGGGAAACTGAGGCACGGAGGGCGAGCGATCAAACTCTCCACCGAGTCCCCCCAGCCCCGGCAGTGGAAAAGTTTCGGGCTCCCCCCAGCTCTCCCACGGCCTCCCATGTCCCCGTAGCCCAGGGGCTGCGAGAGCCCCAGCTCTGGTGCATCGCCTCCCCAGCCCCCGGGACGCGGCACTGTGCGATGCAACCGCGGCAGCTCCGCAGCCGAGCCCGGAGAGGCAGGAGGCCTCCAACAGCCTGCAGTGCCCCGCTTCCCCCAACCAGCCTCCCCCTTGCCCCGGCGGCTGGACGGGGGGGGGGCGCCTTTCGGTGGGGTTCGCCCGGGGGTCCCACTGCTGGGCTTCTCCGGCGGGGGGCCGGCCCCGCCGCAGCCACTGGAGCGGGCTCCGGCAGCTGCGGAACGAGCCCCGGAGCACGGAGCGCTCGGGCCGGGAGCAGGGGCTGCGGCTGCCAGCTCTTACCTTGCTAGGCGCGGGATTCCTGGGGAGTCATTTGGCCGAGCGAGGGGGGGGCCGCGGCTGCCAACACAACAAGCCCCTGCGCCTGCAATCCCGGCCTCCTGCTACCAAGACACTAGGACAACATCAAAGCAACTTAGGGGGAACACTTTAGGGGCCTATTGTCTGCTCTGGCCTGATCTGTTTTCCTTCTGCCTCCCCCTCTCGCTGCCGCGGCACTTGGTACAGCCCAGGCATTCATGCCAAGTAGCTTTCACACATGGAAGCTTGTCTCAAGCAATTGCTGACAAGCCACAAACAAGACATTCCCCCTCCCTCCGCCCTCCCCCGCCTCCTTTCTTCAGCATGCAAACTAAAACTCCAGTGACAGGCCTAGCTGCACACACACACACACCAGGCAGGCAGGCAGCTCAGCTCAGCTCGCTCCTGTACTGGGGGAGCTCAGAGACAGGAAAGAGCCCAGGCTGAGTTGGGGGCAGGGAGAAAGCTGTCTGCTGTGTCCCAGTAAAATGGCAGAGGGAGAAGCTGTGCAGACAGCACCGTGCAATCAAAACCTTTTCTTTCTTTTAAGGATCCCAGTGCGGGGAAGAATTATTCAAATAAGCAACGGGGCGGGGGGAGGGATAAAAAATCAGATTGCTTACTCTGTGTCTTGAGGGGGGCAGGATTTTTTGCCCAATCAAAATTGTCTCCACCTCAATCTGTAGAGATTTTAGCTTAAACATAAACCATCCCCAGAGTTAAATAACACAATGGATTGCATCTCCCACCTAAGCATTGTAAAGTTCCTACCAATCTTAATTAATTAAGCCTCCCCATACCCATTGTAGGGAAGTATCATTATCCATATTTTACAGATGGGGGAATGTATAGAGAATTTAGGTGATTTGTCCAAGATTACACACAGAGTTAGTAGCAAAAGCTGGGAATAGAAATGAGGAGTCCTTTGAGTTTCAATCTTCTACTCTAACCACAAGTCCTCTCACATGGGATGCAAGAGGGCAGGTGTGCAAGCACTGGGAGGAGATGGTTTTCACTTCAACCTGAAGGATTATAAAGATCAAGCCACTTTTGGAGGAAAAATTGTGAGAGTCACAAGTAGTGTAAACCGTAAGAGTTAGGAAGTATGGAGCTAAGGTTACACAGTGCTAGGCTCTCATTGGCCACATCCCTGTCCTCTATACCCAGGAGAGAATCAGAGGTAATTGCATATGTGTATTGAGGGCAGGATTTGTAGTAGAGCTGTGCATAACTTGTTGGTTGTGGTTCACATGGGTTTGGGCAAACTTTTTGTGTTGGCTTCAATTCACAGGGTTCCTCACCCCTTGAAATTCAGGTTCATGCAAACTCAGTTCAGTAAAAGGCACACCAAAACTTAAGTGGCATGATTCATTAAGCTCTGTGCATTGTGTATGAATTCATGAGGGTTCATTCAGCCCAGAAGACAGACCATGTGACCAACTGTCATAAGTTTCGTAACAAAACCACAAAACTCAGTCTTGAAAAATATATGCCTGTCCAGAGACAACAAAAGGTTTTGCTTCAAGTCTCAACGGAAAAGTTTTGCACACGACTCAGTTTATTCCACAATTTCATTTGAAATAATAATAATAATATTCACCATCCAAGGATCTCAAAGTGATTTTACAAAGGTGGATGTTTTATTGTCCTAATTTCATAGGAAGAGAAAGAGACAGAGAGAGATTAAATGACTTGTCCAACGTCACATAGTGATTCAGTAACAGAAGAGAGAGTGCAATTCTCCTGATTTAGAGCTGACTCCCCAAACACTAGCCCATGCTGTCTCTATATTCAAACTCCAAAACAGGGTTTTGCCTGGTTCAGGGTTTCACTGAGAAAATTTTACCCAGGCCTAATCTGAAGTTTTGGGACTTGGACAGGATGTAAATTAGGTACTTACCAAGAGTGAAGGATAGAGTGCAAGAGAGAAAGAGAGAGGGAGGCAGAGGAATGAGTGAAGATGTCAAAAAGCAAGATGAAAAGAGAAGGGGGTGAATGGAGGGAAAAATCAGATTCAACTGATATATAAAAATGGCTCAGATGTATAATTGTGCACATTTTCTTTTCTATTCTATTCTATATACCTCACTCATCACTGTAGTATTTGAACACCTTCCAGTAATGCATTAAGCAATTTCCTGATGGTATGGAAAGGTTAGTGTAATACCAAAGAGGAGGGGAAATGGATTCAAAGCAACCTCGGGGAAAAAATCAGGTTTCGGGGAGCATGTAGGCTGGAACTTCATGGTGAGGGAAAACAAAAACAAACCTGTTATTAGTCAAGCATTTTGTAATCTGTTTAGCATCCTACCTCCACACAATCCAGGAGCAAAGCCTTGGTCAGGTTTAAGATGTTTTGAAATTAGTAGGATGGAAGGGCGAAGCAGCAGTGGGACAGAGATGTCAAGAGAAGGGAGATTGGCTGAAGGCTCTGTATCTCTAATTTAGGGATGTATTTGGGCAGGGAGTAGGATGACAGACGACCTAGCCTAAAAAAAGGTAGTAATAACAATACTAATATTTTTGTGCTTTTCATGTATATATATATGCACACACAAACACACCAATAAAGCCTAATTCTGGGGAAAGAGTTTCAACCTGATTACCTACCATTCTATAAAGGAAATCATAGATAGCCCCAATAGAACTAAGCAGAAGACAAAAACTCTCTTAAGCTTTGATTAGAAGGATACTATGGCTATAGGCTCTGATTCAGCAAAACACTTAAGCACATGCCAGGTTTTAAGCATGAGTTTAAGTGCTGTCCTGAATAGGGGGCTTTACATTGGTACATATCAATGGGCAGAGTATTCTAGAGTTGCAGACCCGCAGCAAAAAAGGACCTGATTTCTAATCATCCAAAACCTACAGCTAAATTACACCTCTGGATGATTCAGTTCTGGATGATTCATCTAGAGCAGTTGTTCAATGGCACATAAAGGCAACAACCTTCTAGGAGACAGGTCCTATATTACTTAATGCTTGCAGTAGTAACAGTAAGACTTTGATGTGCAGTTGCTAACATTTCTTATGTACAGCCAGTGAAGGTTGTGCACGTGGGCATTGCTGACTTGTAAATAAAGGCTGTTGTATAGTCCTGATACCATGTTCTATGACAGCTACAGATTACAAATCATTTTCAAAGATAACCCCAAGTAAAGCAAGTTACAGTAATCTCATCCATATGTCACAAAGGCGTGGATCAGTGTGGTGCAATCCACATTTCTTTCCCTTCCCTGCATCCCCCCCCTCAAAAAAGAGCTTTGGGTTTTTTAATATTTTGGAGATGAAAGGAACCCCTCTTGACCACCATTGGCTAAAGCCTGACCAATATAAGTACCCATGTTCAGTTTGTTGTGAAAAATAATCGTAGGGTTAAACATTAAACATAGCCTGTTTGGGCCATATTCCATCTAACAAGAAGAGCCAACACCTTTCCCTCTCTGCTTCCCCTGTGTCTTTTTTATTTTCAAGTTTCTCCCTTACCATTTTTCTTGTCTTGAGGCAGATGACTTGGTCTTCCTTTATCACTCCTAAACTTCCTGATTCCTGAATAGGTTCATCTTGAAGCAGTTCCTTTAATCTATGACTGACTGCTCTTGGTAAGGTAGATTTCCTCTCTCTCCCTCTTCTCGGTAATTCTTCTCATTTGTGTTGTTTTTCTCCTTATGGTCCCAATTCAGGACAGCACTTAAGTACAAGGTTCCTAATTCTCACTGATGTCCATCTTTCCTTTCCCTTGTTGCTTTCTGTATTTCCTCCTACATGCTATCCTCCTGACACTTTTTCCTCCTTATGTCTTAACCATTTCCTCCACTCCTTTTAACACTTGTACTTACTTTTTCCCACTTGGTGTCTCTCCTGTCTGCCTGCGCTCTCTCAGTGCCACACCAAAGTGGGTTGGTTGGACACAGCAACTCCCATCCATCAGTGAAAAGATGGGGCTTATTGATATCAGGGGAGCGCTTCTTCTCACTGTAGGAGGTGCTGCATCCAATCAAACTGCTTCTATACTGTGTGCATTAGGTGGATAAGTGGGACTGAGTAGCACCTACATGGTGATTTGTAGGGGAAGCTAGTCCTCTCAGCGTGTTCCTGTGTAGGGACATGGGGATGATGGGACTTATGGAAGCGATGATGGAAAAAATACAAAGTAATGAGGACTGAGTCAAAACACTGACCAAAAGGGGTGGATAGATAATGCTTATTAGCCGGTAGCTGGGCAACAACTCAAGCTCTGCTCCTGAGTAAAGCTATTCTATACTTCAATGTTTCAGATGCATTCCTGTGTGAATTTCTGTAGTCTGTACTATGCAGGAAGTCAGATTAAATAATCACAATGGTCTCTTCTGGGTTTTATAATTGTAGTGAGGCGGCCTGGCTCCCCACCTCCCCAGAGGACAAAGAGCCCAGCCAGAGGCCGGACTGAGTGGAGCTAAAGAGCTCTGAGCCCGCCCTGCAAAGGGTCAGGCGCCGAGCCAGAACTATAAAGGTGGGCCCTCAGATCTCAGTTAAGCCCCAGCAGCTGGAGTGAGCCGACGTCCCTCAGGGAGCTTGGGACTGGGAGACTCCTGTGACCCAGGGGCACCGCCCAGACTGGCCGGAGCTCCCCCACCCCTGCTACCTGGAGAAGCTGCCGGAGCTTCCCCACGCCTACCACCCGAAGGAGCTGCCGCAGCTCCCCCACGCCTGCTACCTGGAGGAGCCCCAGAGCTACCCTGGGCCGACTTTCCGGAGGTGTTGCCGGACCTACCACCCAGTCCCAGCCGTGATGAACCCATGCACCTGGACCCTGTGGAGGACGACCCACAAGATCCAGGTAAGCCCCAAGGGGGAGTCTGGAAGTAGCCTGGGGGCAGCCGACCCTAGTCTGGCTGCAGCACATCCAGAGCCAACGTCAGTGTGTGCGGCCAGGATCCCCACTGACACAGCAGCAGGCTGCCTGCCGCTGTTAGGGCCCCGGGCTGGGACGCAGAGGAGTGGGCGGGCCTGCGTCCCCCCTGCCACCCCACTCACGGGTGACAGTCTCCCCCTCGCCCGACGCTCAGGCCCAGGAGCCTGGGCCTACCTTACTGAACTGGTTGCTCAGCCCCTGCCTGAGGGTCTGAGCCCTGAACTATTGTTTGTTGCCCTGCTCTGACCTAGGGCCTGGTCTTAATATACTGAACTGGTTGCTCAGCCCCTGCCTGAGGGTCTGAGCCCGAAACTGTCATTTGCTGTGGCGTGTAGTGAGGCGGTCTGGCTCCTCGCTGCCCCAGAGAGGGGCAAACCCCAACAGCAGGCGTCTACATGTGGTACCAGAAGTGGGGATCCTCCGTCCCAAACCCTGATCCCTGTTAGAAGGAATCTGAGGAGCCTTGTCCGAGGCAGCCATGGACCTGGACAAGCTGATGAAATTTTTGGCCAAGAACCAACAGCAGCAGCAGGCGGCCCAGCTCCAACAGCAGCAGCAACTGGCCCAGCAGCTTGGGACGCAGCAGCAGCAGCTGATCCTGGAACTGGGACGCCAGAACTGGGACCACCAGCAGCATTGCCTGCAGCAGCTGGCGACATTGTTGCCCCGTCCCGCCGAGCCCCAGCCCGGGGGACCCCCAGCTCCACCCGGCAACGCCCCTCCTATCTGGCTAATGAAGATGAGTCCCAATGATGACCCAGAAGCCTTCCTCGTAACGTTTAAATGAGTAGTGGTTGTTGTTGGTTGGGCCCCGGACCAACGGGCTACCCTCCTGGCCCCGTACCTGACTGGGACCGCTCAGACGGTCTATCAAGGCCTGTCCACGGATGCGGCACGGGACTACAGCCAAGTAAAGATGGCAATTTTAGATGCCCTGTACGTGAGTCCAGAGACCTTCCGGCAGCGGTTTCGGAGCCTGGCCTACCCCACGGGGGCCCGGCCCCGGATGGTGGCCCAGGAGCTAAGGAAGGTGTGCAAGCGGTGGCTGCAGCCCAAAAGACGAACCCCGGAGGAGCTCACTGAACAGATCGTGCTGGAACAATTCATCCACATACTCCTGCCACGGGAAAGGCCTGGGTCCTCCGCCATCGGCCTGCGACGCTAGCCACTGCCATCACCCTGATGGAGGACCTTCTGGCTGCTGAGGCACCAGTGGGTCTGACTATTCGAGCAGCCCCACCCGGGTTGGGGCACCCTAACCCAGAGAGGAGGGAGGCTCCCGCCCAGGCTGACTCATGAGTTTCCTACCAGGGTCCAGAGCCCCGACCCCGTCCAGCGGAGGCCCCAGGGTGACAAGCTCCAGCACCTTCTCCAGTCGCTCGAGGGATCAACCAGAGCCCTCCCCGGGGAGCCGCAGGAACACGTCCACGGCCAGGATGGGTGGACCTTGGGCCCTGTTTTTCCTGCGGGGAATATGGCCATTTACGACGGGACTGCACAGCGATGGAGTGCAACTTTGGCCAGGTCTGCTCAGGGGAAGCCTGTGCCAGACATCCACAAGCCACCAAGATGACAGTGCCCGTGGTCATTAAGGGTTACCCAACGGTGGCCCTAATTGATTCAGGCTGCGGCCAGACGCTGATCCACCAAAACTTAGGCCCCCAGTCTGACGCCCGTCGGGGAATGATCCAGCTGCAGTGCATCCATGGGGACATACGGCCCTACCCCAGTACTCAAATCCAGCTAACAGTCTATGGGTTTACCCGAGCGATGGTGGTGGGTCTCGCCCCGTGCCTTGCATATCCAGTGATCCTGGGGCGGGACCGGCCAGAGTTCCCATAAGTCCTCTGCTGCAACACCAGGGAACGCCTGAGGGTCACACCAGTCTTGGAAAAAGACACCCCCGAGACCAGGGAAGGGGAAAGGGAAGTGCTCGACCCTACCGAGCCGACACAAGAATCGGAGGACTCGCCCCCAGAAGCTGTTGGGGAGCCCTCGCTTCACATTGACTTTTGCTGTGATCAAAGGGCTGATCCCATGCTCAAGCGGGCATACGAGCAATTGGCCACTGTTGATGGCACCATCATTGATCCACACTGGGCGGCCCAGTGACCACACTTTGAACTGCGACAGGAGTGCCTTTATCGGGTGGAGAGGGACCCCTGCACTGGGGACTCCCAGACCCAACTCCTTGTGCCCCAGTGCCATCGGCGAGCCATCATGAAACTAGCCCACGACATCCCGGCGGCTGGACACCTGGGCCACGAGAAGACTCTGTCCTGGATATTGACGCGCTTCTTCTGGCCGGGCATACGCCAGGAGGTAAGGAACTACTGCAAGTCCTGCCCAGGCTGCCAGTTGGCTGCGCCTCCACAGACCCCCAAGGCGCCCCTGGTCCCCGTGCCCTTGAATGAAACCCCCTTCGAGCGTGTGGCCATGGACCTGGTGGAGCCTCTCCCTAAAAGCATTGCTGGGTTTCAGTATATACTGGTCATGGTGGATTATGCTACCCGGTTCCCCGAGGCCACACCCCTCTGAAACATCACGGCCCGCAGCATCGCAGGTGAGCTCGTGAAGATCTTCACCCGCCTAGGCCTGCCCCGGGAGATTCTCACGGACCAGGGCACCAACTTTACTTCTCGGCTGTTACAGCAGGTGTGTGCGCTCCTGGTGATTAAGCAACTACGTACATCGGTCTACCATCCCCAGACCAACGGGTTGGTCCAACGCTTTAACCAGACCCCTAAGGACATGCTGCGCAAGTTCCCACAAGAAGAGCTCCGCTGATGGGACCAGTTACTTCCACCTCTGCTACTGGTAGTTCAGGAGGTTCCTCAGTAATCCACAAAATTTTCCCTGTTTGAACTACTGTACGGTCGTTGCCCATGGGGCCTATTGGACCTAATGAGGGAGACATGGGAGCAAACCCCGTCACCCGTCCAGGGCCTCTTAAAATACATACTCCAGCTCCAGGAGCACCTTGTGCAGGCTGGAGCCCTGGTGCGTGAGAATTTGAAGGCCACCCAGAAGCTCAGGCCCAGGCCTACAACCGGGATGCACAGATTCGCGACTTCCAACCCGGAGATCGGGTTTTACTCCTCCTCCCCTCAAGTGAATCAAAGATTCTGGCCTGGTGGCAAGGGCCTTATGAGGTGCTCCGAAAGATCGGGCCTGTCACGGATGAGATCCACCAGCCCAACCGGCACAAGAAAAGGCAACACTATCATGTGAAATTTCTCAAACTTTGGCAGGAGTGAGAGTGACTCTTAATTAACCCATACCTGCCGGAACCCAAGCTGGGTCCCCAGGTAACATGTTCGGAGGACCCCGGAAGGCCCCAGCTTGGAGAGACGCTGACTGAGGAACAACTCAAACAGACCCGATGTCTCCTACAAGCGTTCCCCAGCACCTTCACAATCCAACCGGGATACACCACCCTTGTCCAGCACACCATTCAGACAGAGCCTGGGGCGGTGATCCGGGGCACAACCAGGCCCTTGCCATATCACATGCAACAGGTTGTCGAAGAGGAAGTACAGGCCATGCTGGACTTGGGCGTCATCGAACCGTCCCAAAGTGAATGGCGCAGCCCGGTAGTGGTGGTACCGAAGCCCGATGGTACCTGACAGTTCTGCATCGATTTTAGACGTGTCAATGCCATCTCAAAGTTCAACGCGTATCCAATGCCCCAGGTAGATGAGCTGCTTGGCTGGTTGGGAGAGGCCCGCTACATCACCACTCTTGATCTGAGCAAGGGATATTGGCAGATCCCCCTCGAGCTGGCCTCCAGGGAAAAGACCGCGTTTGCCACCCCTATAGGTCTGTATCAGTTTACGCGGATGCCCTTCTGCCTCCATGGGGCCCCGGCCATGTTTCAGCGGCTGGTGGACCGCCTCCTCCAGCCCCACTGGGACTACGCTGCCGCCTACCTGGACGATGTAGTTATTTATTGTCGCCAATGGGAGAACCACCTAGAACAGGTAGCTGCAGTCCTGAGGTCCCTGCGGGCAGCTGGGTTAACCGCCAATCCAAAGAAGTGCCGCATTGGCTGGCAAGAAACGACCTACCTGGGGTATACCATAGGGAATGGACAAGTAAAACTCCTCATAGGAAAAGTTCAGGCCATTGCAACCTGCCTACCGCCGGCCACAAAACGCCAGGTACGTCAGTTCCTGGGACTGGCTGGCTATTATTGGCGGTTCATTCCCCAATTTGCGGCGATCACAGCCCCCTTGACTGGACTGTTGACCAAGGACAGCCCGTGGCAAGTAGTATGGACCCGAGAGTGCAATAATGCATTCCAGACACTCAAGGCAAGCCTGTGCTGTGAACCGGTCCCATATAGCCCCGATTATGACGAGGCATTCATCCTCCAGACAGACGCCTCGGAGGAAGGACTCGGGGCTGTCCTCTCCCAAGAGGTCGACGGGGAAGAGCGTACGGTCGTCTATATCAGCTGGAAGCTGTTCCCCTGGGAGAAGAACTATGCGGTAGTGGAAAAGGAGGCCTCGCCGTAAAGTGGGCTTGTGATGCATTGCGATATTATCTCCTCAGAGTCCCATTCACGTTGGTCACCGATCATGCCGCACTCCAATGGCTGGCCTGAATGAAAGACCATAATATGAGACTACAGCAGTGGTACCTGGCGTTACAGCCCTATGCCTTTACAGTTCGCCACAGGGCCGAGAAGGACCACAATAAGGCGGACTTTCTTTCCCGCTTAGGAGGCCTGGAAGGGTCTGGCCCCGCCACAAGGGGGCCAGACTTGAGTGGAGGTGTGTGTAGTGAGGCGGCCTGGCTCCCCGCCGCTCCAGAGGACGAAGAGCCCAGCCGGAGGCCGGACTGGGCGGAGCTAAAGAGCTCTGAGCCCGCCCCGCAAAGGGTCAGGCGCCAAGCCGGAACTATAAAGGCGGGCCCTCAGAGCAAAGTTAAGCCCCAGCAGCTGGAGCGAGCCGACGTCTCTCAGGGAGTTCGGGACTGGGAGACTCCCTGCAACCCAGGGCAGCCGCCCAGAGTAGCCTGAGCTCCCCCGCACCCACCACCCGGAGGAGCCACCAGAGCTCCCCCACGCCTGCTACCCAGAAGAGCCGCCGCAGCTCCCCCGCACCTGCTACCTGGAGGAGCCACCGGAGCTACCCTGGGCCGACTTTCCGGAGGCGTTCCCGGACCTACCACACAGTCCCGGCTGTGACGAACCCATGCACCTGGACCCTGTGGAGGATGACCCCAGGATCCAGGTAAGCCCCGAGGGGGAGTCTGGAAGTAGCCCGGGGGCAGCCGACCCTAGTCTGGTTGCAGCATATCCAGAGTCAATGTCAGTGTGTTGCGGCCAGTATCCCCACTGACACAGCAGCAGGTTGCCTGCTTCTGTTAGGGCCCCGGGCTGGGACGCAGAGGAGTGGGCGGGCCTGCGTCCCCCCTGCCACCCCACTCACGGGTGACAGTCTCCCCCTCGCCCGATGCTCAGGCCCAGGAGCCTGGGCCTACCTTACTGAACTGGTTGCTCAGCCCCTGCCTGAGGGTCTGAGCCCTGAACGGTTGTTTGTTGCCCTGCCCTGACCTAGGGCCTGGTCTTAATATACTGAACTGGTTGCTCAGTCCCTGCCTGAGGGTCTGAGCCCTGAACGGTTGTTTGTTGCCCTGCCCTGACCTAGGGCCTGGTCTTAATATACTGAACTGGTTGCTCAGCCCCTGCCTGAGGGTCTGAGCCCAGAACTGTCGTTTGCTGTGGCGTGTAGTGAGGCGGCCTGGCTCCCCGCCGCCCCAGAGAGGGGCGAACCCCAACAGCGGGCGTCTACAATAATCAATGATACAGATACCATTTTTCAAATGGCACATCAAATAAAAGTCCTGGTCACTTGTGGCTTTTAAAGATACCATGATTCGTTTCTTAAGCATAGGGCCACTAGTTCCCACAACTCACAAGAGTCCAGTTTGAACTATTGTATTGGGCCTATCCACTGTACATTCCCCTGTTGCTTTAACTAGTGGAAATATTCGCTTCCTGTCCCTAAAACAAGACCATTATAATGGTTGCTGCTATAGTATGTTTGTTCGATGCAGCATCCTTGGAGTTTTTATCCCTTATAGTGAAATGCAACATTTGTTAACCTGCAATAGGTTGCTCCCCACACTCCTTTATTGACATGAATAAAAGAGGTTTATAGAGTTTAAGGCCAAAAATGACCATGATGATCATCTAGTTGACCTGCATAATACAGGCTATGCAATTACACCCAGTGCTTGCTTCATCAAGCTCATAACTGGGCTGAATATAAATTAGTGATAATATATTGGGGTTCTGAAAGTATCAGGCCAGTTAGCAAAATTGAATGTGCTGCTGTGCACACTCTGATGTCTTCATACTGGAGACATATCTTTTCTGCAGAAGGATGTTACCATGAACCACAGCTGCACCTGGGAGAGGTGCAATGTTGCCAGTTTGGTCAGTGCACCTGCATGACATATAGCTGTGTGCATCTAGTGGTACGATGAATGGAACATCCACTAGTCTTGGTGAGCATGTGTGTCAGGTTCTGGGAGTGATTGCTAAATGGTCACTACACAAAAAGTTTGCCCCAGTATAATCTCACCCTTTCGCCAAACTAATACAGAACTTCTAGTTCCCAAAGCTCAGGACACACTGTAGAAAGGACTCACCCAACTCTTGAGCTTCTTGTCAATGATCAAAGCCAAATTCTGCTCCCAGCTACACACACAAACCCTTTTAATGGGGCTACCTGGGTACATCTGAGGGCAGAATTTGACCCTTGAACTGCAGTTAACACATTACAATGGGAGGTGAGCCATGAGGTTGGTATAATTATACTCCTATATGCAGTAGATACTCTGTGTAGTGCAGGGATCCTCAGATCTCAGTGGTTCAGGAGCCAAATTAGTGATCAGCATTACCTAAAAAAGCCACATTCATGGAATTCATTGTTTCATTTACTATTTTTGAGATATATATATTGTTCTCACAGCAAAATGACTGATGAAGTATTATTGTTTTATCAACTACAGTTGGTTAATAACATAGTAAAAAAAATCCTGACTGGTTAATAACTTAGATTCATTAATAATGAAATCACACAGTGTTTTAATATCATGCGCTGCAAAGAGCCGCAGGAGACACATTAAAAAGCCCCTTGCAGCTTGTGAGCCTCACTTTGCGTATCACTGGGGTAGACAGACAGCATGGTAGAGTGAGTGGCGTACTGGGCTATGACTCAGGAGATCTGGCTTGGTTCCTGGCTTTTCCTTTGTGACCTTGGGCAAGTCACTTAATTTCGCTGTGCCCAGTTCCCTATTCATAAAATGGAAGGAATAACGTTCCTTTCTCACACCTGTTGTCTGTTTTGTCTGTTTAGACTGTAAGCTTTTGGGGGCAGGGACTCGTTTTTACTACATGTATGTACAGTGCCTGATATAATAGGACAGTGATACCAGTAGGAATTTCTTGGTTTGTTCTGTGTTTGTACAGTGCCTAGTACAGTGGGGTCCTGGTCTATATCTGGGGCTCCTGGGCCCTACGGTAACACAAATAATAGGTATAACTGTAATATAAATAATGTGTAAATATTATAGTTTAGCCATCATACATATACCCAACTAACTATCCATCTTCCACAGGATTGGAGCATCTAGCAGGCCCATTGTTTACACATACAGTGTGTTATAAGCATAAGTCCCAATTCTGAACCTTAGCGTCCAAAATGTGGGTGCTTGCATGAAACCTCCAAGCTTAATTACCAGCTTAGATCTGATAGCGCTGCCACCAGCCAGAATTCCCAGTGTCTGGCACACTCTGGTCTCCCCAAACCTTCCCTAGGGGACCCCAAGACTCAGATGCCCTGAGTCTACAACAAAGGGAAATAACCCCCTCCCCTTGTCTCCTCTTTATTTCCTCCCCGGCTTCCCCTCCCTGGATGGCCCTGGACGATCACCCTATTTCAATTCCTTGAAATGCAAAACAGAGAGATCCAGTTTCTTTCACCCTCAGTCAGAGTCCCTGCAAAGGTAAGCTTTGCAACTCTGACACAAAGAGATTTCCCCCTCCCAGTCTTTCCCTGAGAGAGACCGTAACCCTGGCACAGAGATTCCTATCCCCCTGAGCCTCAACTAGAAAAGAAAATCCAACAAGTTTTAAAAAGAAAGCTTTATATAAAAAGAAAGAAAAAGACATAAAACTGGTCTCTGTATCAAGGTTGACAATATACAGGGTCAATTGCTTAAAAGAAAAATGAATAAACAGCCTTATCCAAAAAGATATACAATTTAAAACATTCCAGCAAACTACACACATGTAAATACAAAAACAATATAAAAACCTATTGTCTTCTACCTTTTGTACTTACACTTGGAAACAGAAGATTAGAAAAGCCTGGAGATAGAAATCACTCTCATAGCCGAGAGAGCACAGAACAGAGACACAGACAAAAGACACACACCCAAAAATTCCCTCCCTGAGCTTTGAAAAATCCGGTTTCCTGATTGGTCCTCTGGTCAGGTGTTTGGTTCCCTTTGTTAACCCTTTACAGGTAAAAGAAACATTAACCCTTAGCTATCTGTTTATGACACAGTGAAAAACACTAGGAACAGAGGGAGTGATTCATCCTTACCTGTTTACTAGCCATTCACAATTCTGCTCATCACGGCTCCTTGTCCATTTTTTTCCCCTTATGCAAGTGGCTGCCCTGAAAGCTGAGAGTTATGTTTAGATTGTGTTACTCTTAACTTGCAAGGCTCTGCCTTCATGGACCTCTTTGTATTTGCTGATATGTACACTCCTTCCTATAACATACAGTCTGCTTCTGATTGCTCTCTTCCCCTGCCTCCCTTGTGGCAGTTGTTTTGAAATATTGTGCTCTTTCACATTTGGCAGCACTCACAGGCTCTTCTATCTCAGCCCCATCAGTCCCTCTCCATCACCAATGTAGTCCACATTGCTCCTGCACTGCATGCAATTCGTGGTCAGACTCACTAAATACCTAGAGACCCTTAAAACTCAAGCAGTCAGTCAGGGTTGCCATCTCTCATGATAGCAGATATTTTTCTTAAAGCCCCAGCTCCTGGATTCATAAGATTTTGTGAACATTTCAGCTTTTACTTTTAAAAAAGTAAGTTTCTAGCCTTCCAAGTTGTGGAGAAAAAGTTGAAAAATGTGACCCAGCTGCACCCCAAAGGCTCAAAACACTGGAAGACAAATAAAAAGAATCAAAAGTGTATTTTAAAAAATAATCTTATGATTTTTAAGACAATCTCCTGATTCTGGAGGTCCTGAATCATGATTTTTGAACACTTAGGGTTGGCAAAACTGCAGGCTTGATGCTCCTAGAACTCTCTGTAAGCAAGGTTATTGTACTCTTTAAAGTGTGGTTATAGGTAGAAAAGGGACTATTACAAATGGCAGTTTCTGAACCAGTGTAGTATAAGGGTATCCTTACGTCTTTTCAAACTGAGGGGGAAACATATATGTTGCCATTTCATTGTTTTATGGTGGTGTAATACAGTGTGATGAAATGGTGCAGTTTGTTATTGTAACCAACAGGTGGAGCTGAACTGAATAAACAGCAGAGAGAGCTAGGCATACTTATTATGAGGGCAGAGCTTTCCTCTCCTAGCAACCCAACCCGCACAAGGGAAAGAGGATCAGAGCTGTGTCAAACTGGTGAGGACATGTTGGTGTAAAATGCTGCCATTCCTCTCCTCCAGCTGATTCTGATTCCATTTTCTGTGAAATTTCTGGAGACTTCTTATCTGCCTCAGTGCATCAGACAAAAAGTCCCTTTTGATCAAAATATCATGCTTGTGAGATTTTGGGGAGAGTGCATTTTCTGGAGCTTTATCAGTGGAAAAGAAAAGATGAAGTTTACAATGTGTGAAAAGCAAACCTACAGCACGTGCTGTGGTGGAAACCCTAGAGAGAGTAAAGAAGCTGGTGTGCCACTCATCTATAACCACCCTCAGTTTGTGCATCAGATGACAGGCAGCATGAAATTCCCAGAAACTGTTGGATGCTGCTCCTGCGGCATCATCTCCTTGTCCATGTTTCCTCTCCCAAGAGCCAAGGGTGTGGGCATGCACAGGGACAACCAGACTTGTGAAAAAGTGTGTAATTTGCCTATGCAGCTATTGATGCAAATCAGGTAGCTACTCTCATGGCAACTGAACATGCAAATTAGGTGTGCAATTAAATTCAGATTTGTACCTGAAGTTACAGCAGCTTTAAAAAACAAGCATATAGTGCCAGTAGTCTTATAAGCGGCCCAAACATCTGTTGCAATTGTCTTTCCACAAATAGCTGTACCAGAATGTCAAGTACCAGCTTGACATTAAATAGGAGTGTTGTTGGTACGGTTGCCAGCATTGTCTTTCAAAAACATGGAATATACATGACAGAGGGACAGCTGAGCCAAATTTGAGTGATGGTGCAAGAACATGCACCAGGTTGCATAGCCAATCATATTTGGCCCAGTCACCTCTCTATTACCAACGCCACTTAAATTTGGCCTGGCTACCCTTCCATCAGCATTCTAAATCAGTACAGGATGCTGTGACCCAGGCCTTTCTGAATGCCAAATGCCAAAAGCACAGAGGGGGTATATAGCGGTTACACAGATCTCCTCCTGGGTCTGGTAGGCACCATTCTAGTTCACCACAGAGTATCACTTGAGATCTCCTATAAAAACCAGTGTCCCAATCATTATTAATATCATTGCAAAATGCATAGGAACATAGTGATCACCACCTGAGCACCTCCTCATGGCCAAGGGTGCCTCTAGTGTGCCCCACCCATTTTCCCCTTCTTCAGGGTTCCTTAAACAAACCCCACACAGCCTCTCATTTAGCCACAGCCCTTGCTAGGGTGTGGTTTATTTATTTATAAAGTGCCAAATAAAGCAAACACAAAAACAAATCTCCATCCAGCCTTAAGCTGGGCACAGCCCAGTATGGCCTCAGATGGGTCTTCTTCCCCAGACCCAACACCTTTCTTCAGGGAGCACTACTTATGGCTTCACTCTACAGTTCCCCTTCCTGCCATGCCCCCCTTAAATGCCCTCTGACCATTTATAGACCAGCTGCAGCCTCACTGGCTTAATTGGTTCAATTCAGAGCACCTGCTCTGCAGAGGTGAAAGTAAGCCGGTCTGGTCTGCTACGGCATACCGGCAAGAGCCAGTACGCCGTGCTGGACAGTACCAGCTTCCATGGTGGGGATTGAAAGGGCACTGGACTGCCCGCAGCTGCGGGCAGCCCAGAGCCCTTTCAATCCTGGCCGCAGCTCCAGCGGCAGGGCTGGGGCCAGGATTTAAAGGGCTCAGAGCTCCCCGCGGCTGCGGGCAGCCCAGAACTCTTTGAATCCCAGCCACGGTTCTGGTGGCCGGGCTGGGACCAGGATTTAAAGGGCTCAGGGCTTCCCTCAGTGGCAGGAGGTCTGGGCCCTTTAAATCCCTGCCCTAGCCCCGCAAAGCTTGGGGTTCCCCCTGGTGGCCAGAGCCCCAGGCCCTTTAATTTGCCTCTGAGCCCTAGGGGGCTCTCCCAGCCACCTCTGCAGCTGGGACCCCCGGTTGATTTAAAGGCCCTGGGACTCCCAACCACAGCTGGTGCCCCAGGGCCTTTAAATCTTGAGAGGCCATGCTCCCTCAGGACTCTGGCAGTACCGGTAAGTCCTGTAAGTTACTTTCACCCCTCCTGCTCTGACACAGGAGTGCTGGACCTATTTCAGTCACAGAGGACCAGCTACCCTTTCCACCACATGTATGGAGGTTATGTGAGGAGTTACATACCTACATTGAAAATTATGTTCTTCAGGTCTATATCTAGTGACTGGTCACCAGCAAAGGTGAAAAGCAAGTTTTCTTTCAGACAAGAGATGTTTATCCTTCTGTCTATTTACATGTAAATTGAGTATTGTGTGATTCACAACGGGCCTCCACTCAGTCTGAACCAAATGCTAATGAAGGACTGTAAAAAAACATCAAAGACAGAAAAGTAACAGGAAGAGGTAAGCAGCAAGGGCAGAACCCTATCTTGAGATGTTCTGGCGTATTTGGGGGTCAAAGAAGACACCTTATCAATTCTCCCCTCGGAAGTAAATGGACAGTGAGTTTGCATCACAAAATAGGGGTCTTAGCCAGGCTTGGTTGAAAACACTAGTGAGAACTTTGGGTGAGATATCCTTCTTTAGACAGGAGACTAACTTATCAGTTAAGTTTAGTCTCTAGACAACATGTTATGATTTTGTTTTGTATGTAACCATTTGTTTCCAATATTCTTAGTCACTCACTTGAATCTCTAAACTTATTCTTGTTTTTCCTACAAATATATCTTAAGTGCTGTGCATTTAGCAGAGCTATGTTCTTAGGTATAACTAATAAGCTGTGGGGTACTGTTCCTTTGGGAACAGCAGGCCTGGTAATTGTGAGTGTTCAGTGGATCAGGGGGTGGATACTACAGGGAATGCCTGGAGGACTCAGGGGTTGGTGTGTGCCTATTGCTATCTTGTAGCGGGCTTAGCACCCACTCTGACCCTGGAGGGATTGGAAAAGTCCGGCAGAGGGCTGGGGCTGGGCAAGGTAAAACCCTGGCTGTTTGGGGGAAGTGGCTACAGCTCAGGCCATGCCCCAAACTGAGCAACAGGGCCTTATAAGAAGGCCAGGTAAGCCAGAAGCAGCAGTTTCCCTCTGACTGGAGGAGGAGGCAGGTCAGTCAGTCAGTCAGTCAGTCAGGCTGGCTGGCGGGGAACTTAGTCAGGGGACCTAGAGTAAGGCAGGGCTAGGGAAAGGCCTTAGGAGCTGGGAAGCTCTATGCTAGCAACTCTCCAGGCTGCAGGTCCTAGTTCTAGGCCCACCTAGGTATTGGGCTTGCAGAGGGGCAGCCTGAGGGTGGGTAAAGGCAGTCAGTCCAGACCCCTTTGCCTATGATGAGTGGCTGATACTGCAGTCTGCCCTAGTGAATGGGGGCTAGACGGAGACTGGGCAGTAGCCAAAACTGAGCTGAAGTGGGGATAGTGGGTTCGCGGTTCCCTGTGGGGAGAGCCAGATTGGTGGGATACTGCCATAGGGCAGCACCCCAGTTAAAGGGGCACTGGGGTCCAGGGAGGGACACGGGGGCCAGAGGACAGGCGGATCACTGACCTGCAGAGGATGCTCCAGAGCTGGAATGAACTACTTCCAGGAAGTCACCAGCAGGAGGCGCTGCAGAGGATGAGTCCGCTGGTTTACATACCTGTACTGAGAGAGCTAGATATGGAGGTCTGGAAGGTAGTGTTTTGTGCTGCTAGAGGCTGGTGGTTTCAGGGAGCTGAGCCACATCAGTCACAGACAACACTTCCTCATGCAAAGAGCAGGCATTGGTGAGGTGCCTCCCAAGCCTGGCTACCCCTTGAGAGCATCACACATGCCTTTTATCTTGCATTTCACGTGTGTGTGTGGCAGGGGGGTGGGTATTGCTGCTGGAGCAGTCTGGACTCTGGACTGCTCTGGCAGCACCACACCCCTTGCTGAAGTGCAGGCTGAAAGGCATTCCATACTAATTTATTCTGGGACAGGCAATTTTTTATTTAAATAAGGGACTTCCCTCATAATATAAGACTATTGGCAACCCTAGTTTGTGGGGCAAGTACCACAGAATTTAGGCCAGGCAAGGAAGCAGGATGCAGATCAACAGCAACCCCTTGCAGCAAATACCACCAGAAGCAGGTTGACAAGAACAGTCAAAGTTGAAAAGATGAGGAACAATCACAGAAAAGGGGTAATAGGTTCTATTCCCCTCTTGACTAAAGCATTTTGTAGTGTGACCCCTGTACTGCACACCCGCAGTCAAGCATTGAAGATGAACCATGGCTGCCATCCCTGTGCTGCTCCTGATTCCTATTATGATATAAACATACCTCTTAATTTTCAAACCTGCGTGTGTGGGACACCATCAGTCAAAGTGTGTGAAAAATGACCTGTGTGGTACACCTGTATTTTGTTGCATCATATTTGACAGATTTGTTAAGTTTTAGTTTTAAAGGATGTTCTGAATGTGTGAATTTAATAAACCCTTAAAAAAGAAAACTGGAAAAACAAGTTTGTATGCAAATATAAGGTCCACCTAAATGAGTCACTGGGAAAGATTGAACTCTCACTCTTGAGATTCCTGGTAAAGCATGCTAGGAGGAGAGCTACAGGAATAATTGTTGTTGGTATGGAGATCTACTAGTTGAGAGTGACTTGACTCACAATTTGCCAAGTAGTTACAAAGTTTCTGCCAGAGAGCAGTAGAATATTGGAAATCAAGATTCCTGGGTTCTATCCCCTGGTCTCGGAAGGGAGGTCTAGAGGTCACAGCAGTAGCTAGCAATAGGTTCATCAAATCACATAGGTGTAACCCAGGGGTAGGCAACCTGTGGCACGCATGCCAAAGGCGACACTCAAGCTGATTTCAGTGGCACTCGCGCTGCCTGGGTCCTGGCCATCGGTCCAGGGGACTCTGCATTTTAATTTAATTTTAAATGAAGCTTCTTAAACATTTTAAAAACCTTATTTACTTGACATAAAACAATAGTTTAGTTATATATTATAGATTTATAGAAAGAGACCTTCTAAAAACGTTAAAATGTATTACTGGCACGCGAAACCTTAAATTAGCGTGAATAAATCAAGACTTGGCACACCATTTCTGAAAGGTTGCCGACCCCTGGGGCCTGAAAAGTAGCATTGGTGGCAGGCTAAAATCCATTTACCATCTTAGAGATTTGGATTCTCTTAGCACTACCTGAGGTGATCATGTGAAACCTTTCCATTACTTCATTTGTAAAATTGGAGGGGCTAATACTTGTCTGGAAGGAGAGGGGTACATGGTCTTGATCAGTCATAAGGGTTATGAAGTGCTATGAAATACAAATGGTAGTCAGTAGAGAACAAACCAGAGTTCATGATTTTCTGGCTCCTAGCTCTGTGCACCTTCCCCTAGACAGCAGGAAATTTGGAGCCACTCTCTTATCTGGTTTAACTAACACTCTGTTTCAGCTTCACTTGCAGAACGCACTGTAAAATCTGGTATGCTTGAGAGCTCTGGATAGAAGTGATGATGAAACAGTAGAGAGCAAAGAGTGGCATCTGGCTTTTTGCATATATTTTTAATTAAAAAATAAAAAGATGCCAATACAAGACTATAGGTGCCCTGACATATATTTAATGTGATAACAAAACCCTGGTAGCCTTAATAATTATTCAAAAATGAGTACTGCCAGCTCAAAGAAAAAGCTCTTTCCCACCCATTCATTGTCATGGGAAGCACACCCTCAGCCCCCTCCAGAAAAAGAAAATCAGGTCTTTTGCAGCATGACCAGAATGTCACCAAGTATAGGTAATTTCAAGGGGGGAGCACGTTTGTGAGTCCTGGACCTGTCACAGAGAACCCCATGTCAGCTGCCCCATCTTCTTTATAGTGGGTTGGGAGGGGCAAATTCAAGCATACCTGTTGACGACAACTGTGGCAGCATAGCACAGGGAAGGAGGGAATAATGCTGTGCTCTCCCTTCTGACAAATGTGAGAGAAGGGTGGGCTACTGATTGTACTTCACTATATAAAACATTGGCTCATCCAAGGTCCATTGGCATTAAAAATATTTGTGGCCCCAGTACAAAGAACGGGAATACTTTGTGGCCATACAGAGAGATTTCCTAATGTTTCACAAGTGTCACACAAGTACAGTTACAGCTGTACAAGTTCCAGGCAAGTCTTATACGTGTCCCCACCCATCGCGATTCAGTTTGAGCTGTTTCTATTTCTCATTATGAGCCGATGAGATGTTCCAGCTGCCCAGTTGATTTGGTCCACCCAGCGCTGTCACACGATACCACTGCCTGCCTCTCAGTAGCATGCTGAGTAATGGTCTGTCTGCACTCTGTGCTCCCAGGGATTCTGTGGTGCAACAGTCCAGGAAGACTCTTACCTGAAAACTATACCCCACACTTACATAAGCTAACTCTAGTATTTACCTTGTTGCCAGCATCCACTTCTGTGTAAGAGCCATGTTCTTGTTCCACTTGTGGCTTTTGGATTTTGAAATAATGCCTGCCACTGTAAAGTCTTCCTGCGATGGTACTGCCAGCTGGTCCAAGGTGGATGTTAGCATCCTCCTCTGGTATCTGGGGCAGTGTAGGGGTCTACTGTGAGCTGAACTCCAGTATCTGGAACATCTTAGTACGTGCAAAGGTGCCCCTTTAGCTGGCCTATCTTGAGATGAAGTGCAGTGCCAGGTCTCACTAGGACTAATATCAGAGCTGGTGAAGTTCATTAAGGCCCAGGACAGTAACTGGAACTTTGCTCCAGAAAGGCAAACCTGCCTCTTCTTCAGTGAGCTGGAACACACTCTGGCTCAAAACATCCACTGTCCCCAAGAAAATACTGGCAGTCCCAACATATGGGGAGAGTGGTAGGACCTGAAGGTATGCAGTTGCTGTGTAGTCCTGAACCACAGATACATGCTTTTTCTGGTAAATTCAATAACCTCCTCAGCTTTGGTTTTCTCCTCGCTATCTTCCCTTATTCTCTAAGAAAACAAATATGCACAATACAGCAGGTTGAACTAATAGGAGTGGAGGAAAAATAAGAGAGATTTTTCAACAGCAGTGATCGTCAGAAGACACCTCCATTTTGCCTTCTGCCTTCCAAATTCTCACACTTACCCACCATTGTACCCCTGCCTCGACTGAAGTAATGTTGATGAAATCAGGGTAGGGTTTCACAAGCCAGAGGCAGCGGTGGGTATGAGGCCTTTGAGAATCGCCATGTGGTTACAGCTCCACATGGATATTTATGGTGTGAGCTAGGACGAGTATGCCATTCGCATATAGTTCTTGATGATGCAGACAGCATGCAGGTTGCCAGGCAAACCAACGTATTTAGGAACCAACTGCAGAAATCCACTAAGGATTTCATCATTGGGGAGTAGCATTCTTTTCAGATGACACATTGTGCTGGCTTGCATGGGGGAGTACAAACAGGAATGAGTGCCATCATTGGCTTCATTCCTCTTTGAGAAACCCAGCTTTTAACCCTCCCGCCCCACGATGATGTCAGGGAAGTTTTGTGTGTTTGTCACATGACCCAGCAGTAGCTTACATATTGCCATACACAATTCTGTCGCCAGCACAGCAGCCTGCACGGAGCGTTTCCCAATTCCAAATGGATGTCCCCCAGATCAGTAATTGCCTGCATTTACAGCTTCCACAGAGCAGTTACCATTCTCTTGTTCATGGTGACCCAAACTCTCTTTCAGACAGCCTGGCATTCCTGTGGTAGGATAAGCTCACTCCAGTGAGAGGAAAAGGTCTCCTTGCACAGTCAGCTGTTATTTCTCCTACACTCTAGGGGTCTTCAGTTTGACACTCTTCTACCAGCTATTGGATGTGATCCTGATCTGACACCTAATTGCTTGAGCCTTGGCACTGTTTTCATTACAAATTAAGCACTGGATGTTGGCATCCCAATATTTGTCTCAACCCCTGAATAGCATCGGCAGTTGCAGCCTAGACTCTTTGACCTCAGTGACACCAGAGTCCACTAGTTCTTGCTTTTTGGCAGTCCCCATTCATAGCTGAATGCCTACTGCTAACTTTGAGCTGCAGGTACCATTTTGTTTTTGCATTGCTCAGTAAGCCCCACTTCTGATACCACTGCAAAGAGATGACGCAGGTGGTCCAGGATGAGATGTGGTCCAGGATGGAGACAGTACAGAAAAAGATGACAATCTACAGTGAATTCTGGGACCTTCATCCAATCTCCCAGAAGGCCTCTGTAGTGCTACAATATTTTTCAGTTTATTTTAGAAGCCCCGTCTGAAGAATGCAGGAACTATGGAATAGGTACCTGGGAGACCTACAATGCACTAGAACAGTAAGAATTGGAGGGAGCACTGGGTGTGCTGAACTGGTGTGCACAAGCCAGACTGATTAGTGTGGACACACTGAACCATTGAAGAAACCATGCACAACTAAAAACCACTTATCTGTAACATGTAGCCTTGAAATGGCTCGATCATACAGTGCTGGCTGATCTAGAGAGGCTTTTACTTTATTCTAAACCCTGCATATTTTGATGCTAAAACTACTGTTCTTTTACTGTGGAAGGAGTTTTTCCATTGCCTTCAGTGGGAGTAGAACTGGGACCTAACGGGAGAGGAAAGACACTCATAAATGATCCTGCCACAATTTAGACTAACCCTCCTTCAGTCAAACCATTTACCACCACTACAGCTGTCAATTCGGAGACAACACCTGACAAACAATTCAAAGATAATAAAAAGGGAGAAATTAGAGCTACTAAGCCAATTACAGACACAAGCTAGGCATTTTACACCTACAGCTACAAGAAAAGCCTCTAAACCCATACAATCCTTATTCCTTAGTCTAGAAGAAAAACAGAAAATAGTCACTGCGAATGGCAAGAGAGTCAAGAAGCAAGGCAAGGGAAAGATGGAAGCTCTACGGAGAGGAAGCAGGTGGCCCTGGAGGGCCAATTTCAGAGAGCCCAGGCCATGAGTCCCCCCATACCGCCCCCCATCCCCAAGGCTGGGAGTTTTGAGGGCGGTGTGTGGTTGTCCGCTCCATCCCTAGAAGGGTTAAAGCCAGCCCTGGGAGAGGGCTGAGGCTGTGAAGAAAAGCCTGGGCTGACTGAAGAAGGCAGTAACAGCTAGGGCCATGCCCCAATCAGGCCCAGCTGGTCCCTATAAGAGACTGCGAGCCAGAAGCCCAAATACTCTCTCTCTGCTTGTAGAGAGAGAAGGGCCTGGCTGCTAGGGAGCTGAGCAGGGTACTGGGAGTGGAGCAGGGCTGGGGGAAGGCTAGAGGAGCTGGGGAGCTCCAGCCTGGAAACACCCCCAGGCTGCGGGCCTAGCTGAGGGCCTAAGACAAGTATTGGGATTGCAAAGGGGCAGTTCACCAATAGGTAGAGGCAGCAGGTCCAGACCTGTGATGAGTGGCTTATACTGCAGTCTGCCTCAGGGTGTGGGGGTGAGTTGGTGATTGGCAGTTGCCTACGACTGAGGTGAGGGGTTGTGGGTGGGAGTTCCCCTGAGTGGGGAGACCTGGAGAAACAGTAGAGGTACTGCCAGGAGGCAGCACCCAGTGAAAGGGTCACCTGGGATCTGGGAGGGACATGGGGGCCAGTGGTAGTGTGACACCGGCCGATAGGGGGCTCTCTGAAGGCTGAAAGCTAATTCCCCAAGATGACCAGCAGGAGGCACCGTCGGGCGAGTCTGTGCCTGGTTACACAATGAATAACATTATCATTTAATAAAGGGTGATGCTAACATAGAATCATTGGACTGGAAGGGACCATGAGAGATAACCTAGTCCAGTCCTCTGCACTCATGGCAGGACTAAGTATTATCTAGATCATGCCTGACAGATGTTTGGAGATTTTTAAGAGCAGGTTCGACAGTAATGGAGATTCCACAGCCTCCCTAGGCAATTTATTCCAGTGCTTAACCACCATGACCATTAGGAAGTTTTTCCTAATATCCAACCTAAACCTCCCTTGCAGCAGTTTAAGCCCATTGCTTCTTGTCCTATCCTCAGAGGTTACGTCCAATTCTTTTCTCTTCTCCTTGTGACAACCTTTTATGTACTTGGAAATGGTTATGTCCCTCTCAGTCTTCTCCTTTCCAGACTAAACAAACCCAATTTTTTTCAGTCTTCCCTCATAGGTCATCTTTTCTAGACCTTTAATCATTTTCGTTGCTCTTCTCTGGACTTCCTCCAATTTTTCCACATCCTTCCTGAAATGTGGTCCCCTGAACTGGACACAATACTCCAGTTGAGGCCTAATCAGTGCAGAATAGAGCGGAAGAATTACTTTTGTGTCTTGTTTACAACACTCCTGCTAATACATCCCAGAATAACGTTCGCTTTTTTTTTTTCAACAGTGTTACACTGTTGACTCATATTTAGCTTATGGTCCACTATGATCTGTTTCTGCAGTACTCCTTCCTAGGTGGTCATTTCCCATTTTGTATGGAGTACTTTGCATTTGTCCTTATTGAATTTCATCCTATTTATTTCAGACCATTTCTCCAGTTTGTCCAGATCATTTTGAATTTTAATCCTGTCCTCCAAAGTACTTGCAACCCCTTCCAGCTTGGTATCATCTGCAAACTTTATAAGTGTACTTTCTGTGCCATTATCTAAATAATTGATGAAGATATTGAACAGAACCAGACCCAGAACTGATCCCTGTGGAACCTCACTTGATATGCCTTTCCAGCATGACTGTCACCACTGATAACTACTTTCTAGGTTGGATTTCCCTAGTTTGTTTGAGACGGTCATGTGAGATAGTATCAAAAGCCTTACTGAAGTCAAGATATACCATATCTACTGCTTTCCCCATCTACAAGACTTGTTACCCTGTCAAAGAAAGTGATCAGGTTGGTTTGACATGATTTGTTCTTGACAAAGCCATGATGACTGTTACTTATCACCTTATTATCTTCTAGATGTTTTCAAATTGATTCCTTAATTATTTGTCCATTATCTTTCTGGGTACAGAAGTTAAGCTGACTGGTCTGTAATTCCCTGGGTTGTCCTGATTCCCCTTTTTATAGATTGGCACCATATTTGCCCTTTTCCAGTTCTCTGGACTCTCTCCCATCTTCCATGATTTTTCAAAGATAATCGCTAATGGCTCAGATATCTCCTCAATCAGCTCCTTGAGTATTCTAGGATGCATTTCACCAGGCCCTGGTGACTTGAAGACATCTAATTTGTCTAAGTAATTTTTAACTTGTTCTTTTCCTAATTTGGCTTCTGGTCCTCCCTCATTTTCATCTGTAGTCAGTAGTGATGAAAAATAACAATACAGGACTCTTTTGAGGCCCTGTAATTGGAATGAGTACACTTTAAATCCTTTAACTGGGATCCACTGGAGGGCAAGTCTGGTGCCAG
>NC_133769.1:179576344-179627147 GCF_003597395.2 Chelonoidis abingdonii | reverse complement strand
TTTGGTCTGTCCTTGTGCGGTCAAGGATTGCCACTTCTGCCAGCCAATACGAATGCCCCTGGTCATTCTCTCAATCATGGTCCCAGTTCCGAAACCACAAAATAGAACCAGAGTCCTATTCCATTATCTAGCTGGAGTTTCCAAGCAGACAAAGCCTGCTTTTGAACACTCTAATTTTCCAAAGTAAATGCTCTCGGACCCCAGGACACTCCAGTTAAGAGCATCAAGGGGCGCGAGAGGCAGGGGGCTGGGACAGGCGGGTAGCTCGCCTCGCGGTGGTCTGCCCAGCTCAATCCAAGATCCAACACGAGCTTTTAACTGCAAGCAAGCTTTAAGTATAGCATTGGAGCTGGAATTACCATGCTGGACTGTGTGTAGCCCACTCTATGAGCGATGTACCCTCACTGCCCCCCTACTATATCTTGACCCCAACCACCGTACACCCCGCATTGGGGACATTACAGGCTGTGTGTACTATATGCTGAACCGTAACCAGTTGCCAGCGTCCCCCCATGCTCTGTATGTTTCCCCCGATGACCAACGACTGACACATCAAACTCTTTGTATCACCTTTCTTTAATATTTTCTAATAAACATTTAAATCTGTTCTTATCAGTTTAATTCTTTGCATAGGCCTTCCAGATTTGTGTCTTGACACATCTCTAGGTCCTATTTGAGCTACTTTAGTTCCTCAAAAACATACCACTGTGAAATAAAACTGCATAGGACTGGGTCAATAGGATTTGAAATACTTTTCAGAGTCTCTCTGACAATTACATAGTAGAAGAAATGGATTAATGAACCAACTGCTTCTTCCAGGGAAGCCATGCATTTAAAAGGTAAGCTTCCAGATCTCCAGTCTTGCTCAGGTTTAGTGGTTCCCTCTGGCTAGGGGCTCCTCCTCAGCTCTGTGAAGCTGAGAGATAAGGAGCTGGACTCCTTGCTGCAGGGCAGGTGAGTCTCATTACTAGTCAGGACAGGAGCTCCTAAGTCTGTGTGGGTGGGGTAGTGGCAAGAATGCATTTTGCTTTGGACTCAGGATGCCTGTGTGACCTTAGACAAGTCTCTAAATGTCTCTCTTTCACCCATCTATAAAACAGGATAACACTGCCTTTGCTTACAGGAGTGTTGGGGGGACGACAGGGGGAGGAGCTAATTAATTGTTTGCAAATGTTCAGCTATAATGGTGGTGATTGCCACAGAAAAGCGGAGTCCTAGTGCAATATTCAGTGTTCACATAGCTAGAGGGGATGGCTGAATAGCCAAAACATCTCCTTTGCCAATATCAAGTGGGAACCGAAGGGTGGTGCCACAAGCGGGAGACATGAAGGACTGTGAGAAGGCGTGGTTGTTTGTGCTACATTCCAGACTTGAATTGCAGCATTTATCTGCCTGTCACCACCATGACAGCATTTATCTCCAGTCAGTTTCACTGGGTGTAGGTGTAGCTGTAGCTGTACTGAAGAGTAGAGGGACAGTTGGAGCAGGTTGGAACAGCTGTTGCTGTGACAGGAGGAGAGGCATAGGTACACCCAAAGGGTCAGTATGCCTCATTTCAGCACTGAGTTCTGCAGTTTGTGTCAGAAAGAAGCAGTGCACAGGGGTCTGCTTTTCATGGAGTTTGACATGCATGACTGTGGCCCCCAGGCCTTAGTGACAGGAAAGTGAAGGCAATGTCTCTGAAGGAATCTTCAGGGCAATGGAGAAAGGGTGCTAACATTTTGCACATCTGGGGTGGCTTGTTGCATAGGCTCATTGTTTGAGTGCAGGCCAGCTGTAAGTAGCTCCTGTTCACTATGCCTGACCTAAATCAGAGTTTGGCATTAGCAACAAGAAGGTTTTAGACTTTGTCCTGCAATGATCCTGTGCTCTGTTCCTAGAGTGTTTGGTAACATCAGTAAAGGTACAGGGCTAGTCTGCACATGTTCAGGCATCACGCAAGAAGAGTAGAGTTAAGGTGGCATTGCAGGAGTGGCATGACCTCACCTCTTGGTTTTCAGAGGTTTGAGTGTTGCTGAACTCAACATTTCTGGAAGGGCATGAGGCACCTTAATTCTGCATTAAATGAAGTTTTTGGGTAGTTCATTTTCTTGTTTGTTTACAAATAATTTCTAAGCACCCCTGTGTTCCACAGCCCAGTTTTCCCCCTCCACAACCTTGCTCCTTGGCAATGGTTAAACTGGCCTCAGATTGCTTTGGCTGCAGTTAGTCCCTTCATTGCCCTTGCATCAGCTCCTCATGTCCCATCTCTCTGCCTGTCCAGGGCAGCCTGGTCCTCCCTCCTTCCCAGGGAGGAGTGGGCATCAGCAAGGTCCCCTCAGGTTAGGGAGCTGGGCAAAGAATGCAGGAACAGAGGACTGATATGGAGCCAGTAGAGTATGTTTTGAAGGTGTAGGCATAGGTGCTGACTCCATGGGTGCTCCAGGGCTGGATCACCATGGAAAAAAATTAGCCAGTGCTTAGCACCCACCATCAGCCAGCTCGGCCATGGGCAGCGAGTTCCATACCCATGTGGTGCCTGGGCACCAGCAATATTCAGAGCCCAGGAGCTCAGCTCCACCAATGTTTGGATACGGGTCTCTCCCCTGGCCCCTCCTTACTGGCCCCATGCATGTCCCTGGGCCCCAGAGGGAGCAGAGCGTCCCTGCCTCTTCCGTGCAGCTCCATGCTGCCTCCCTGCAGCAACTGCTGCTGCAGGGTCCTGGTGCCCCCCATATCGACTGCTAGGGCAGACTGACTAGCCTGCCTTTCCACCTCAGACCCTTTCCTTTTCTGGCAGGACCCTCCACCAGCACAGCCCCCCTTCACTCCCCTAGTCACCGCTTCTCTCCTATGCTGGGCAAGGAGGCAGCCCCATCCTTCATCCCTGGTGAGGCTACAGTCAGGGGCAACAACAGGGAAGGAAGCGCATGCAGCACCCCCGGCACCCATCACAGGGGAGGTGAGGGAGATTCCTGGACCTGAGAGGGGCCCTAGGAGCACATGCAGTGACAGTGATGTGGGTGAGTGTGCTGCTGGGGGGACAGGAAAGGGGGGCTCCTCCCCCAGAGCTTGCTGCTGCCAGCAGGGAAAGGGCTGGGGGGAGTCCTTCTCTCTGGCCCCTGTCCCAGAGCAGCCTGCCTGCACCCCAAACTCATCCCCAGCCCTACCCTACCCCAGAGCCCACACCCCCAGTCAGAGCTTTCACCCCACCACTGCACCCTCAGCCATCTACTTTAGCCCTGAGCCCCTCCAGCACCCCAAACCCCTCATAGATTCATAGACTCTAGGACTGGAAGGGACCTCGAGAGGTCATCGAGTCCAGTCCCCAGCCCTCACGGCAGGACCACATACTGTTTAGACCATTTCTGATAGACATTTATCTAAGCTACTCTTAAATATCTCCAGAGATGGAGATTCCACAACCTCCCTAGGCAATTTATTCCAGTGGTTTAACCACCCTGACAGTTAGGAACTTTTTCCTGATGTCCAACCTAAATCTCCCTGCTGCAGTTTAAGCCCACTGCTTCTTGTTCCATCCTTAGAGGGGAAGGTGAACAAGTTTTCTCCCTCTTCCTGATGGCAACCTTTTAGATACTGAAAATGCTATCATGTCCCCTCTCAGTCTTCTCTTTTCCAAACTAACAAACCCAATTCATTCAGCCTTCCTTCATAGATCATGTTCTCAAGACCTTTAATCATTCTTGTTGCCTTTCTCTGGACCCTCTCCAATTTCTCCACATCTTTCTTGAAATGTGGTGTCCAAGGACTGGACACAATACTCCAGCTGAGGCCTAACCAGCGCAGAGTAGAGCAGAAGAATGACTTCTCGTGTCTTGCTCACAACACACCTGTTAATGCATCCCAGAATCACGTTTGCTTTTTTTGCAACAGCATCACACTGTTGACTCATATTTAGTCCCAGCCAGAACCCTCATCCCCCTGCACTCCAACCCTCTGCCTTAACCCTGAGCCCCTCCAACACCACAAACCCCTCATCTCCAGCCCCAGACAGACCCCTCACACCCCTCTGCTCCCCACCCCTCTGCCATAGCTCTGAGCCCCCTCCCACACTCCAAACCTCTCATCCCCAGCCCCACCCCAAACCCACCCCTTCCCTCCACACTCCCTCTCAACCCCAAACTCCCTTCCAGTGCCTGAACCCTGCACCCCTCCTGCACCCCAGACCTCCTCCCCAAGCCAAACGCCCTCCCAGAGCGTTGGGCAGGTGGGGGGGAGGAGTTTTGGGGGGCAGAGTTTGAGCAAGAGTGGGTTCTGGGCACCACCAAAATTTCTACAAATCCGCCACCCATAAGCTTCCCCCACTACACTCCCCCCCCAGCACCTCCCACCTGCCAGCAACTCTGCCGATCAACTCCTCTCTCTCCCTCCCAGCGCTTCCCAACAGTTGTGATCAGCTGTTCCATGGTGTGCAGGAGGAGTAGGGGACAAGGGGCACTCGGGGGAGGAGGTGGAACTGGGTGGGAAGAGGCAGGCCAAAGGTGGAGCACTGGGCGAAGAGGTGGAGTGGGGGTGGGCCTGGGATTGAGCAGGAGTTGAGCACCCCCAGGCAAAGGGAAAAAGCCAGCGCCTGTGGGATTGGGACAGAAATGGGGGGGGCGTGGATGTCAAAGGGTTGGGGGCAGAGCTGAAGTGCCTCCACCACTGCACAGCCTCCCCTTTTCCCCTTGCAGCAGCAGCAGCAGCAGCAGCAGGGGAAAGGGTGAGCCTGGTGTCCCTTCCCCACAGCTGGAGGCAGCATGGGAAAGAAAAGCATTCTGGGTTCCATCCCCTGATTGGGAGCAACAGAAGGAAGGGGAATCTCTGGGCTCCCTACCTTGGCCTAGTGACGAAACTCGGGAGGATATTTTTAGTAGAATGGGGGAGGGCACAGATGTTTCCACTGCCCTTTCCTCTCATCACCCAACGTATGTCATGGGAGGGGAAAGTGCCTTAATTTCTTCCCCTATGGTTCTGCTCTGTCCTTGCTTTTACACTCCCAGAGAGCAAAGGTCCCTTCAAGAATGATCCCTTATTCACTGAGAGATCATAGAAAAATGACAGTTTTGGAAACCCTGTCCTTTGTCAAAGCTCTAGTCATTGAAGTGGGTTTTCAAAAACCATGTTGGAATAATTCCTTGCACTAACAGGGATCATTGTCTGATGTGTTCTGGCCCCTCAGTAGTCATGCCAGAGCATAGCTGTAAGATTGGTAAAAGGACAGGGTCCACCTGGCACCCCCAACATCTTGGTGCACTGTGCCAATGCTCCTCAGCACTGCTCCATTCCCCTGTTGGCCTAGCTCTGCACCCCCTACAAAATTATAAGATTCTGAAACTCTTATGAGCAGTTCATGTTAGGGGGCTGTATATCAGGAACTGCTTGACTACATGACCCAGTGACTTGCTTTCCTTTGTTCACACTCAGTCCCATTGTTTAGGAAATGGGTGAAGAGCATGACTCATTATTATATTTACAATAACTGCTTACTAGAGTCTTTCATCTTCCCTCTATTTAATTAATGTTAATTTCCCTGACAATACTTCTAAAGTAAAATTAGAGTCTGCTTGTAAAACACATGCTATTTTTTATTTTTTAACGGGGCTGTATCTCAGGAACACAAGATTTTTTTTTTTAGGGGCCTTTATCTCAGGAACCCCTGTCTCAAATGACCTCTCATTTTGACTACCCAGGCTATCCCATGCCCCCATGAGGCACAGCAAATTTCAAGACAATCTGAGAGAGCACCCAGATTTTACAGTATTTAGAAGAGTCATCTTTTTAAAAGTCACATTCAGCCTTAATGGCAGCAGAGCTATAATTGCTTGTAGAATTAGGATCTTCCTAGTCTAAGCAGCAGCCATGATGCAAGTATCTTTTTCTCCATTGCAGCATTAGCAGGATTGTTCCTACTAGGTGGCCAAATGATTAACCTTGGTTTACTTAGGGCATGACTACATTATGCGCAGGATCCACGGACAGCGATCGATTCAGCATGGGTTGATTTATCGTGTCTAGACTAGTTGCGATAAATCGACTGCTCTCCCATTGACTCCGCTTCTCCACCGGACTGAAGACACTGTGGTAAGTAGATCTAAGTATGCCAACTTCAGCTACATTATTCAGCTATGTAGCTGAAGTTGCATAAATTAGATTGATTCACCCCCCCAACCCCGCAGTGTAGATCAGGCCTTAGACTGTAAAGTCTACGGACAGTGAATGCCTCTTTGGTTATGTTGACAGAGCAAAAGCTGTGCACAGTCTAGCCGACCTAAGTTAGCTTGAATCCACCTAGTGCAGGTAATAATAGCAGAGAAGACAGCACAGCATGGACTTCAGAGTGAGCCAAGTACACACACAGTGTCCATGCTGGGCTTGTACTACCTGTGCTGAAGTCCACGCTATGCGGTCTTGGCTGTTATTGTTAGCCCTGCTAGCTGGATTCAAGCTAGCTCAGGCAGACTAGGCCATGCACTAGGGTGACCAGATGTCCTGATTTTTTGGTCTTTTTCTTATATAGACTCCTATTACCTCCCCTACCCCCTATCCCGATTTTTCACACTTGCTGTCTGGTCACCCTACCATGCACAGCTTTTGCTGTGTAGACATATCTTCTGTTATGCATTAGCACAATGAGGTCCTGATCCATGACTACTGAAGTAGCACTTAAGGGCTACAAATAAGAATTGTTTCCCAGTCTCATGACTGAATGTTTCTCTCATCTTGTTTTGCAGACAAAATTGATCAGATTCAGGAATATTGCTCTGATACCCGGAAAGCAATGCCAGTCCAGGAAAGACCGAATGCACCACGCTTCGTGTTCAAGTCTCATTCAGAGATTCTGAGGGCCCCAGGGAGAAATCTGTACCAGTGAACCCACACATCTCATAGCTGGCAAAAGGTTGGGCTGTACCCAGCACTGTTGCTGATGAGGACTATTAATGCCTCCCTGTTGGTACAATATTAATTAGCAATCTGCCAACCCTCACTCAGTCATAACCAAGCCCTTCTTAGGAAATTTTAGGAAGGAAGCAACAGTGGATATCCAGGTTTTTTACTTTCCATTGATGGCACAAAGGATGGAGAACGTAGCAAGCAGTTGGCACTCCTGGGGGTATCAGCAAGGAGTGAAATATGATCCAAAGTTACCTGGAAAACTATAGAGGCACAAGTGACTACTCTGTATTCAAAAATGTAAACTAAAAAGAACAGGGCTAGAAAACCAGCCAAAGGGATAATAGTAACATTCATGTTTGGTAAGGGTTTGGCAAATACAGAGTACTGATTGATCCTGGGAGAGTTTTATGGCTTCCTTTTCCCATCTGTACAATTTAGACATGGATGCTATTGAAAATCCTACCTTATGTGACTTAGGAGCATTGAAAAGCAATGACTTAAAGCATCTAAGTGACTTAGGTGTTTTTAAAAAAAAATTGCACTGAGAGGTTCGGTGACTTGCCCAAAGTCATACACAGAGGGAGTTAAGAGTCAGAGCAGGGAATCTCCTTGAGAAGTTCCTAGTTTCTGGTCTTAAAATTGAGGAACATGGGACAGGAACATAGGCAATGCCATACTGACAGTCCATCTAATTCAGTCTGCTCACTTCAACCATAGCTAGTACCAGATGCTTCCAAAGAAGTCCAAGAAACTCTATAATAGGTGCATTTTAGTAGAGTGGGAGAGGGCACAGATATCCTGCTCATAAGGGCAATTTCTTCCTAGCCATGATGGTTGGTGGTTTCCTTACACAGGAGAGTATATGGCCTTTATAACTTTGTAGCCTTACTAGTAACTGTGGGTGGTGTTGTCCGTATCTAATCCTTTAAAGGGTTTGGCAAGTTTCTGAGTATCAATGTTACAATGAGTTCCGCAGGTCAATTGCATTATAATAATGCCCAGCTCTTATATAGCACTCTTCATCAGTAGATCTTAAAAGTGCTTTATGTAATAAAGAATGTCTTTTTATCAGTTAGAAATGTTACCCAACAAAATTAAGACATCTCCTTATTCTTTTTTCTCAAGAGACCAAATAGGAACTCCCAATCTAACCTCTCTACACTGTTCATTTTCTCTCTGAATCATGTCACCTCTTATTTTTTCTACCCCCCTAGCCTGCAGTCCCAATCTTTTTCATCTCTCTTCATACCAAATTCTACCTATGCATCTAATTTTTGTAGCCCTTTTCTAGACTCTCTGTTTCTCCTATATCCTTTCTGAAATGGGGTGATCAGCATTGAGCCCAATTTTCAAAGTGAAGCTGTCCCATCACTTTATATAATAGCAATATAATACTGAGTATTATTCTGTATCCCTTCCTTACTATAACCTATCATCTTGTTTGCTTTGACCAGCACATCGAGCAGATGTTTCCATCGAGCTGTCCTCAATGACGCTTAGAGCTTGTTTCTGAGATTAGTTAATTTAGAATGCATCAGTGTGTCTGAGTAGTTCAAACTGTTCCTTCCAATGTGCGTCACTTGCCCTTTGTTTACACTTACATTAATCTGTCCTCATGCTGCCAGTCCCCTCATATGTCTGTAGTTCCTAGTGGTGTCCAATAGTATCTGCAGCGTCTTAAAGCCCCAGCTCTTGGAATCACTGGATTTTGTGAGACTCTGCTATTTTTGTTTTAGTGAATGTTTCTAGCTCTCATGGCTGGGAGAAAAGCTACTCCAAAGGTTAAAAACACTAGAAGGCAAATAAGCAGAACTGAAATTTTAGAACCGTTATTTCTCATGATTTGGGGGAGGTCTGCCTCATGTTTTTGATTGCTTGGGGTTTGCAGTGCTATAATCAGTTTCTAAACCATTGTGTCTTTCCCTATGACTACTGCATTTCCATAATAGCCTCTTATACATTATTTTATGAAAGGTTTCTTGAAAAGTCCAAATATGTATTATTAAAAATAGTGAATAAACAATAACTGATTGAGATCCTCAAGGAATTCCAATAGACTGGTGAGGCTGTGTTGGTTTGTCCCTCTCATGTCATGTTCACTGTGGTGTTTTAGCTTATCATTTCCAGCCCGTTTAGCTGCTAGCAAACCAAACTTAACCAAAGTCAGACTTGTTGGTCCGTAATCCCCAGGATAACTCCTAATGCCTTAAAAAAAAAAAAAAAAGAAATGTATAAGATTTTCTTCCTTCCCAGTCTCAGCTGAGTCAGCTTGTTTCAATGACAAATTGAATTAGACCGTGATCAAAATAGTTAAAAACTGCAAGACACTGATCAGGAATATATCATTCCAAAGAGCACAGACAGGGTCATGCTCAAGTCTGCGCAAGAGAGTGAAAGGTATGAAAACAACAGCAAACACTGAATTCAAGAACTTTCTGGAATGGCTCTTCCTGTGATGTCCTGGGTATTGAACGCAGGCCTGAGAGTCCCCAGGCATCTGCTGCATCCTAGCCTCTGCCCACTGTCTGCTGAAACCTGGTGGATCAAGGAGCTAGCAGGACTATAGCCTCAGCCAAGGCACCACTCAGGGTGCCATTGCCCAGCACCACTGATTTGTCCAACATGCTATTTTGGCCAGAAAGAAACACAGGAAGTTTGTCTAAGCAACCAGGTGATTTCTTGTGGTTGCTGCATTGGACCCTGCTTGTGCCTGCCTCCTGCACCTACCCCTGTTCCTGAGTCCTACTCTGCTCCTGGCTTGCCCCTGCCTTTGCTCCTGTTTCCAGCATGCTCCAGCTTTGAACTTGATCCTTTCCTCTTATCCAGTTCCTGCCCTTATACCTTGCCTCCAATCAGCAGTTGCAAGTCCTGGTTCTTACCCAAGCCTCCGGCATCTGACTCAGGCTTGACCCTTGGTTCTGATATCTGATCCAAACTCTGACCCTCACCTTCAGTTCCTGGCTCTGACTCTGGCTTGACCCCTGGCTCTGGTAATCGGCAACTGAATCTGGTGCTGACCCTTGGCTTTGTTCCCCAACCTGGCTGCATGCTCTGATCACTAGACCTGACTCCTGCTCTGACCACTAGGACAGATTGCCTACATCCCAGTCCATAATACCACCAAAGACAGCAGTAGAACCTGCAGCTGTGAACATCTGCAAAGCGATAGCTATACTTAGAGAAAAAACACTGAATTAATCATTGATTTTACTGAATAGGATACTATATCCCAAGACATGTTATAAGAGTTATTTAAGCCCTACAATAGCCCTGTAAGATAGGGATTATCCATTTGTAGGTATGGAAACTGAGGCACAGAGATTGTGTGACTTTGAGCATGTCTCTCAGTGAGTTTATACAGAACAGAGACCAAGACCCCCAGGACTTGAGCCCCTGCTTTTATCCAGATCCAATCCCTCCAGACTTGAGGGGAAAGGGAGAGTTTGGTGGTGTATTACCCAGCTTTGTCTGCAAGCCAGGCTCCACCCACCTGAAATGCCAAATTGGAACCATTCACAGCAGACTGTGAACCTAGTCAAAATATGATCACATGGGCTGTTCTGGACTCCTCAGGCTTGGCTCTGGGTAAGAGGGGTTCTGAGGTACACATACCTAGGCCAGATCAAGCCTTAGGCCCAACTGACGCATATCTATAGTCTCAGCTCCTGGAAAGAGTCATGAGATGATGCTGGAATCATCTGTCATATTATTTTTTCTAGCCCTTATGTCTTGAAAATGTGACCCAGGTGTAACTATTGCAGTGGTGTCTGTCTGAGTCTGCAGACTGCCTCCTACAGAGGAAGGAGCAGCAGTCACTAGAGCCAGGGAAGGAGCTGCCTTGCCCTACACCCACCACCAGACATTGTGTGAGCATAAGAATGGCTACACTGGGTCAGAGCAAAGGTCCATCCAGCCCAGTATCCTGTCTTCTGACAGTGGCCAATGCCAGGTGTCCCAGAGGGAATGAACAGAACTGGTAATCACCAAATGATCCAGCCCCTGTTGCCCACTGGATGTCCTGCTGGCCTCTGTGGGATCAGCTTCCTTTTTATGAAAACCAATTCACTCCTAGCACTCTGATTCACCCCTCTAATCTTTTTGTCTCCATGGGTCAGCTTAGGGAAAAGGCGGTATCTCTCAAGCACCATCCACTTGTGCCACTAAAATGAGACTTGTTTTGACAGCAGCGGAATAGCTCAGAACATTGAGAGTTAGAGCATCCCCATGCCAGCAGGGTGAACACAGCCTTCAGAGGAACGGGGTAGCTCTCAGCCTCTCAGAGCTACTGTTATTTCAGGCTCTGTACAAATCCCAGCAGGCATTACTCACTGCACCGGTTTACATCAGTGTCTATAAGGGCTAGAGATTTAGCTTTTATTATTTTTTAAAAAAGATAAATTCTGCAGAACATGGAAGTCTGAAAAGAAGGAGCAGGTCGTTGACCTGCTGTGACCAAGCCCAGTTCCACCCTTGCTTACTCATAGCACATGGATGGGATGATCTGCTTCCTTCTTGAAAAATTACTGTGCTACTTCCAGGACAGTATGTCTTAGCTGGGTCCAAACAGGATCAGCCCAAATTTGACTCAGGTTTACAAAATATTTGTGCAACCAAATATTAGGTCTCGTTAGTACTCAGTCCTTAATCCCATTCTGATCCATATATGAATTGGCAGAAACACCACAATGCTGCCATTGTCAGGGTGTTTCCAGCATGAATGCATTCAACATCATAAGAGAAGTGGTATCTCGGCATATGGCATTCAAAAAAATAAGGCTGCTTTTGTGGAATTGTTCAGCTCCATTTCATGGAGAGAGCTGCACAGAGGGAGGGCTATGTGTCTGTGAGAAAAACATGCTCTGCTACATACATATGACAGAGGGAGCCAGAAGGAACCTGACAGGCGGGGAGAGGACAGCAAGAATAGAATAAAGACAAAAATGAGAGAGGAAAGAAACTTAGAAAATAAAGAGGAGACCATAAAAAAACCAAACACAGCTCTATATAGTCAGGTCCTGGGTCTTAGATTTAAATTGGAATATAAATATGGGATCAAAATACAAGTAAGCCTCATTCTCCCATGCCCAGCCACAATGTTACTAAGAAAATAACCATTCAGGTATTCAGCTCATAAGATGTTTTTCCACCTGCTTCCTTATTACTAGCCTGTGCTGCCCTCTAGTGAACATAAGAAAAACTTCCAAAATAAAATTCATATTATGATGGATTGCTTCCCTTAAAAAAAACCCACCCCTCACCAGTCCAGTTCCTAGCTCTGCCATATTTCATCTGGGCTAGTAATACTGTTTCTTATTCCCTATCCCTATGGTGATGAGTGCCATCAAAATACTTGTTTTCAAAAAACCATCTGTACATTGCTAAATATTATAACCCAACCACTCTGCAATGACAGCCTCATTGCCCAGTTCTCCAGGAAGTATTTTCTCTCGTGCCACGCCTTACAAGTGGGAAATGCTCCCAGTCAAAGTTTGCAAACCCACCACCCTATCCTTCAAGTCTTTCCTCAAAACTCACCTCTTTCATGATACAGATAGTGAGCTGCAGCATGGTCATGGCCAGGCAGATGGTGAGTGGTGTTCCCTGCTCCCGACTGGTTAAGAAATTATCTGTAAAATTCTGATGGTAGAATCAAAGCACTGGAAGGGACTGTGAGAGGTCATCTAGTCCAGTCTCCTGCACTCAAGGCAGGACTGAGTATTATCTAGACCAAGGGTCGACAACCTTTCAGAAGCAATGTGCCGAGTCTTTATTTATTCAGTCTAATTGCAGTACCAGTAATACATTTTAATGTTTTTAGAAGGTCTCTTTCTATAAGTCTATAATATATAACTAAACTATTGTTTTGTGTAAAGTAAATAAGGTTTTCAAAATGTATAAGAAGCTTCATTTAAAATTAAATTAAAATGCAGAATTCCCGGACCAGTGGCCAGGACCCAGGCAGTGTGAGTGCCACTGAAAATCAGCTCACATGCCACCTTTGGCATGCATGCTATAGGTTGCCCACCCCTGATCTAGACCATCCCTGACAGGTGTTTGTCCAACCTGCTCTTAAAAATCCCCAATGATGGAGATTTCACAGTCTCCCTAGGCAATTTATTCCAGTGCTTATCCACTCTGACAGTTAGGAAGTTTTTCCTAATGTCCAACCTAAACCTCCCTTGCTGCAATTTAAACCCATTGCTTCTTGTTCTATCCTCAGAGGTTAAGAAGAATAATTTTTGCCCCTCCTCCTTATAACACCTTTTATGTTCTTGAAAACTATTATCATGTCCTCTCTCAGTCTTCTCTTTTCCAGACTAAACAAACCCATTTTTTTTCAGTCTTTCCTCATAGGTCATCTTTTCTAGACATTTAATCATTTTTGTTGCTCTTCTCTGGACTTTCTCCAATTTATCCACCTCTTTCCTGAAATGTGGCACCCAGAACTGGACACAATACTCCAGTTGAGGCCTAATCAGTGCAGAATAGAGCGGAAGAATTACTTCTTGTGTTTTGTTTACAACACTTCTGCTAACGCGTCCCAGAATGATGTTCGCTTTTTTTGCAATAGTGTTACACTGTTGACTCATATTTAGCTTGTGGTCCATTATGACCCCCAGTTCTGTTTCTGCAGTACTCCTTCCTAGGCAGTCATTTCCCATTTTGTATTTGTAAAACTGTTCCTTCCTCGGTGGAGTACTTTGGATTTGTCCTGATTGAATTTCATCCTATTTACTTCATACCATTTTCCCAGTTTGTCCAGATCACTTTGAATTTTAATCCTGTCCTCCAAAGCACTTGCAACCCCTCTCAGCTTGGTATTGTCTGCAAACTTTATAAGTGTACTCTGTATGCTGCTATCTATATGATAATGGAAACTGTATGAACTCTTCACAAAACTTACACTCTCCCAAGGGTGGTGCTGTGGAAACTGGAAAGTCCCCTTTGCTATGTAGGTGAGGAGGCAAATAGCATGGAGTGAGATAGAGAGGAAGAATGATCTTATGGCTGGGGCACTGGAATGGGACTTGGGAGAGCTGAATTCAAATCCAAATTTGGTGATGGACTTTCTGCGTGACCTTAGGCAAATCACTTGTTCCTCCCCATGCCTCAGTTCCCACTTCTGGGAGATGGGGATAATATGTCCCAATTTTAGGATAAAGTCCATGAATGATTGCAAGTGCTCAGATACTACAATGATGAGGGCCATACATACCTAGATAAAGCTTAGAAATACATTTCCGTACTGTGGTGGGGTGGGGGGATCCCTTCAATTTTAGGGGTGATGAAGGAAGCATGAGCAATCTCTTGAATCATTAAGGGAATGATAGAAAATATATAGGCTTCTCTTCTGCTCTGAGCGTGATGGAAACTGGAGGGATCCTTTCTGAAATGGCTTATTGGACATAGAGGAATCCAGATTGTGGACAGAGTAGAAATTCTGCTGTTCTTTAGTGTTCCCATCTAAGGATCTCTAAGTGTTTTCCATGCAACACCTCCAATTAAGTATTATCCCTATATCTCAGGTGGGGAAATTGATGAAGTAGAATCTGTTTAGGTGACTTGCTCCTAAGTCACATAACAAAACTGCAGCAGAACAAGGAAGAATACCTGGATCTCCCAACTCCTGTTCAAATACTTTAATCCTCAAGCCATCAAAAAATGTTCCTGTCCATGCCAAGAACGTCTTCTCCATCAGTCAGTGTAGGTGATCCAAAAGGTCTTTTCACTTTTAGGATCCAGAGCGCGAGGGCAAGAATTCAACTTTCCTTCTATAGGTCCCTGAACCTGTGAACACCTAGGCACATGTTTAACTCTCTGTTCAAATGTAGCCCTATTAATGTCAGTGCAATCATGTGTGTGTGTAAAGTTAAGCACTTGTCTAAGTGTTTGCAGGATCAGTGCACAGATTAATCTTCTAGGAAAGCAGCTCCGCTAACTCCCCTGCTCCTCAAATAGGGAAGACCTCACCAGGAACGTAACTGGTTGTCATTTATTACTGGTGAAGGATGAAGACTGTGACAGTTTGGGGAAATGATCTTCATACAGCTTATAAGTTCTGACTGACATTATGAAGGCTGTGTACAATGCTAATCTTCACTGTGAATAGGCGTAGTCCCTGTCAGAAAATGGTTGATTCCTGTATTACACTCCCTGTCTGGAAGCAGCTACAAGACAATCACAAGAATGGTTCACATGGATTGACCCTGAGCTGATAGAACAATGCATATGCTAGAGGAAACTGGTTTTCCCCCCAAAGTTGACTGCAGGGAGATGAGTTGGAGCAATGGAAATTCCTCATCAAAGGAGAACAGTTTGAATTTTAATCCTGTCCTCCAAAGCACTTGCAACCCCTCCCAGCTTGTTCTCGTCTGCAAACTTTATAAGTGTACTCTGTATGCCATTATCTAAATGATAATAGAAACTGTCTGAACTCTTCACAGAACTTACACTCTCCCAGGGGTGGTGCTGTGGAAACTGGAAAGTCCCCTTTACCTTGTAGGCAAAGAGGCATTAGAAACTGCTGTCCAAAAGGTTCATGCTCTCTGCGCAAGGGGAACCTGTTGTTGCCAGATCTGAGCAAACCAAGGAGAGTGTGTTGCAGGGGGGAGGGAGCAGCGCTGGCTGTAGGCACCAGCAAAGGAAGCAGGTGCCTGGGGCGGCCAATAGAAAGGGGTGGCATGTCCGTCTGTTCTTGGTGTAGCATGTCTAGGACTGCAGCAGCAATTTGATGGTGGGCCCTTTAGTCTTTCGCTTCCTCTTCAGCGGCACTTTGGCCGCCACTCAATTGGTTTGTTTGGTTTTTTTGGGTTTTTTTCCTCTCAACGCTGCTTGGGGTGGCAAAAAAGCTGGAGCCAGCCCTGGGAGGGAGAGAGAACCTGAAGGCTGAGCCAAAGGAGTGGAGGGTTTGGGGACAGTGAAGGATTTTCCAAAAACCTGAAGGCCTTCAGAATCACAAGGACACCACTGGCTTGGTTTCTGTGTGCGGGTTTTGTGATTTTGGCATAGATCTGTAAGTCCCTATGCTGTCTCTAGGAATAAAGTGTGTGTGGTTAAGTTACTTTGCAAAGCCTTGCAGTTCATTGCTCTAACTGTCATGCATCTCCAAACTGACAAAGTGAAAACCAGAGTACTCTGAAGGTGGCAATTTGGGAAAGGGTGTGGTTGAGCTACTGGGGATATTTGAGGGAGTCAGCATTGGCCTTGGGACCTAGGGCTGCTGGACTGCAGGCTCCCATTTCTGAGAAGAGGTACCAGACATGGAGTCTACACCCTGAGCATGAGCTTGAGTAGCCAGAACAATGCCGGGATGCTGCTCAGACTCAGTGGGCAGAGATGCATCAGCCATAACAGAGCAGGCTGGTGAGTGTCCAGCAGGGGAACATCAACGACAGCTGTGACAAAGAGAAAGGACAGTCTGACATTACTTATTTGACTGGATGATGGATGCAGTGTAGATTGGTTCACTTCTAGGATTCCACCTCCAGCTCTAGTGATCTCTAATCGTATTAATACAGCTGTCTAAAATTACTTTATTTTCTAGACTGCAGCATCTTGCATGATGACACCTGATGTTTTTATTTTGTTTTGAAAACAGATTTTGGAGCACAATTTGTAGCAAATAAAAAGATCTGTGTCCGTATATAGGGTTGCATAATGACAGGATATGTAGGCATTGTGTACACCATATAGCATAGCAGGGGTGGAATGGTATGGGTAAGGGCTAAAAGCCAGATTTCTTGATGAGATCAGAGAGTAGATAGGAAGTCACTAAGCAGGAGAGATGGCTGGAAGGCTCTTCCATACTGCAGGAGCTGCAGAGCAGGGCTCAGCTTTCAACACAATCAGAGCAAGATGCCTCTTGGGGGTGGGTGGGGAGCTGTATTCTGTACCCTGTCATGAAAACTGAATGAGGAACACAGCTTGTGGCTTGAACCCTTTGCTCTCCCCACAGTTTGGGGCTTCAACACCATTTAATCTCCATGGCTGCCAGGCTGGGACCTTTCACCAGCACTAAATTCACTACCAAAAGTAAAATTACATCACTCCGCTCTACTCTACTGCATGAGAAATTAAAGCTGGCAATTGTAGCCATCCACTCTGGACTGTCGAGGCTACACCAAAGCCAGAAGCTGCCAGGAACCCTAGTACGCAAAACAAAAGATCAATACCGAGAGGGAAAAGAGCTGCCTCCTCTCCCCAAACCACAAGCAGCATGTTGAGGATGTAAGCTACAAGCTCTCCATAAGCACATAATGCCATTATAAGGGGCCATTACTCACGCAGGCCCAATTACACCACTCTGACAGTGTAAGAGAGGCTGCAGTGTAAATACAAAGCTGGCCCCATGTGCTTACCTTCAGTTCCTTTGAGTGTGGCACATCAAGTGACAACAGGTGGCAGGCACAGCCTGAGGACAGGCTCTTGACAAGACTCTGCTTGGAAAAATGTTAGGAATTCCTGGATTCCCCTTTTTTTCCAGGCAGCTCCCTGATCTCTGTAGCTGAGCCACTGGTTCAGATCCTAGTGCCTTCTACGCTACAGAATCACCAGGTTGCTGCTTAGCTGGCTCTGTGTACCCAATCCAAGCACTGGGGAGCCTTCCTTTCCACCCCTGCACACTACCCAAGGAAATATCTAAGCCTGCAGAGAGTTGTGGTAGTAGGAATAGAGGCTGAAACAGGCTGAAACACAAACTAAGGAGCAGGGTGAGACTGGGGGGCAGAAAGGCAGGTTAAGCTTGTTACAAATTTTGGTAGAAGCAATTAATTGAATTAATGTTGTTTGAGAAATGAGGGGCCATTTTACTTGAATTGAAAGATGCATCGCCAATCTGAGCATTTTCCTCACATTGTCCACCCCTGGCTGGCTGGGACATCCAAAGATCTGGTCCTTGAATACCAGGAAGAGATTGTTTTAAGGTGCAGGGAGAGAGTCTTCTTGTGACCCATGAGCAGGGCCGGTGCAAGGATGTTTCATGCCCTAGACAAAACTTCCACCTTGTGCCTCCCAACCCCACGCTCCCACACTGAGGCGACCCCCACCGGCGGAAGCTTCCCACCTCCACCCTGAGGCACCCCTCCCACCCTAGTTCACCCCTGCTCCACGCATGAGCATGAGCACGAGCAACCCGAGCATGCTGTCGCTGCTTCACTTCTCCCACCTCCCAGGCTTACAGCACCTAAGCTGATTGGTGCCGCAAGCCTGGGAAGCGGGAGAAGTGAAGCAGCTCATCCCTGCCCCACCTCCTCCCCAAGCACAGTGTCACCTCTTCACTTCTCCCACCTCCCAGGCTTAGGTGCCACAAGCCTGGGAGAAGTGAAGCAGCCACAGCGTGCTTGGGGAAGAGGCAGGGCAGGGGTGAGGTGGGGCAGGGAGTTTCCCTGTGTGCCGCCCCCCCACCTTACTTGCTGCAGGCAGCCCTCCCCACACCCCTTGCCCCAGCTCCCTCTGCCTAAATGCTGACGGCAACTGGGGCGGCCAAAGATCCAGCCGCCGCAGCCTCTGCTGAAGAAAATGGCGCCCCCCAAATCCCAGAGCCCTAGGCGACCGCCTAGGTCGCCTAAATGGTTGACCAGCCCTGCCCATGAGTCCAGTCCTGGACTGCATCAATACTTCCTTAGCTTCAGTTCCCCCTAGATCAGAGTATAAGCAGAGGTCAGGCAGGGCTGTACTCAGATAAGAGAGGCCTTCTTTGCAAGTGTTGGGGCACTGGGCCAATACCCCAGCATGGTAGAACTGGCCAATACCAGCTGATCCAAGCGGCCAGTATGGTAGAATGGAATCAATGAGGCAAAAACCATCTCTTGTGCTGGCAGCAGGGAGGGAAGGTGGCACAGGAGCCACTATCCTGGCTTCACACTGCTCAAGGATCCCTCTACATTGGGGAAATACCAGAAGTGAAAGTAAGCCGGTCTGGTTCCGTACGGCGTACCGGCAAGAGCCAGTATGCCGTGCTGGACTGCACTGGCTTCCACGGTGGGGACTGAAAGGGCTCTGGGCTGCCTGCAGCTGTGGACAGCCCAGAGCCCTTTAAATCCTGGCTGCGGCTGAGATTTAAAGGACTCAAAGCACCTCGTGGCTGCGGGCAGCACAGAGACCTTTAAATCCCGGCCGCAGCTCCGGCGGCTGGGCTGGGGCTGGGATTAAAGGGCTCAGAGCTCCCTGTGGCTGCGGGCACCCCAGAGCCCTTTAAATCCTAGCCGTGGCTTTGGCGGCTGGGCTGAGTCCAGGATTTAAAGGGTGTGGGGCTCCCCTCAGCGGCAGGAGCTCTGGGCCCTTTAAATTCCTGTCCCAGCCCTGCAAAACTCGGGGTTCCCCCTGGCGGCTGGAGTCCTAGGCCCTTTAATTTGCCCCTGAGCCCCGGGGGGCTCCCAGCCACCTCTTCAGCTGGTAGCCCCTGGTTGATTTAAAGACCCTGGGTCTCCCAGCCACAGCTGGTGCCCCAGGGCCTTTAAATCTTGAGAGGCCACACCTCTTCCGGATAAGGCCATGCCTCTTCCGGATAAGGCCATGCCCCCTCAGGACTCCAGCAGTACCTGTAAGTGCTGTAAGTTACTTTCACCCCTGGGAAATACACAGCTGCTGACACCAGCTTCTGTGCACTGGCAGCACAGCCCAAGCAGCTGTCCCACAATGCAGAATCTGGGCAGTGGAATTTCCACTGGGCTCTAGTCTCCCTGAAATGAGTTAGCTGTATCCAGCCCACTCCCACGACTGTGAGACAGAATCCATATTTACTACTACAGCCTATGATTTAAGGACACGGCAAGCTCTTACTCTCTCTTCTCTGAGAAACATCTTCACCCATCTGCTTTATGGAGTCATCTTGTCCATCTACACTCAGTTCATTGTACAAGCAGTAGGTAGTGGGAGAGCAGGAGAATCACATTGCCCTTCTCAAACTGAGTCATCCAGCCTCCAGGAGAGCATTCAGCTTTCCCAGCCCCAGAACCTGTTACTCTCACCTCCTCTTCTCTCTGCACCAAGTGCATCTGGGCAGATCTGGACCAAGTTCACAAGCTTAATTCCCTCACTTTGGGCCAAATCCAGAAGGCAAGAGGAGCCCTTGAAACTTTTACGAACTTCAGTAGGAGAGGAAGGAGCTCAACACCATTCTGGATTCAAAGCTACATACAGACACTATCCTTTGAGAAAACCCAGATTTAACATAGAGAGAAAGCTTATATGGAAAGCATGGATAGCTATAGGCATTTACTCTGGTTTGAAGATAAGCTCAGGTCTTTAGCATACTGTTTGGCCCATAACCATTGCAGTTTGGATAGTCCTTGCAACTGAACCATATGCTCTTTGATGCCTTTGCAGCAAACACTGTTGGCTTCCGGAGGTTATGCCTGTTAGACCTTCACAAAGGACTGGGCTCCGCAAAGAGATCTGCCTCTGTACAGTAGCTTTCAAAAAAATTAAGGAAGACATTGAGAAGGATAATACAGGGGACTGGGACTCGGGATATCATATTCTGCCACAGGCTTCCAGGGTGACCTGGGGCAAATCAATTGATCTCTGTGTCTCAGTTGTGAGATGAGGATAATACTTCCTTCCTTCTCTTCCCCTTGTCTGATCTGATGCCCCAATCCCACAAGTTATTTTGCAGGGTCATGCCTCTTTGCATACATGTAGCTCCCCTACAGGTGCACAGGTCCTCCCAGATGGATTAATTTGTAGGACTGTGGCCTTAGATTGTAAACTCTTTCAGACGGAGACTGTTCTCACTCTGTGCTATCCCCTGTGCAAACACCCTGGGGCTCTTATCTCAGTCAAGGGCTCCAGGAGTAATAAGAATTAGTAGTAAATTCAAATCTGTCTGATTGTTGAACCAGCCTCCACAAAGTGATTGGAGAGTCACCAAACCCTTGAGTTTCACGGAGTTCAGCAAACCCGGATTAAGATGCTCTGCTACTCGTTTTACATGGGGGCTCCCTTTCTTCTGTGCTAAAGCAAAGCTCATGTCATTGACATTCCCCCTCCCTTCCTCTGGGCCTGGCCACTGCAGCGAAATATTTTCTGCCCATTTTTTTCAGTGCACCCTTCACCTCTTTATTCCTTAGACTATAGATAACTGGGTTTAACATGGGGGTCACAATGCAATATAATGACGAAACCAAGGTGTCTATGTCCAGATAGTAGCCTAAGCTGGGCCGATTATAATTGAAGTTGGAGGTACTGTAGAAGATGATGACCACAATCAGATGGGAGTGCAGGTGGAGAAAGCTTTGAATCGGCCCTTGATCGACTGGATCTTCAGGATGGTGCTGATGATGTGGCCATAAGAGATCACGGTGAACAGACAAGGGCTCAGTCCAATCAAGGCACTAGCCAAATGAAGCACAGCTTCATTGACAGAGGTGTCTGTGCAAGAGATCTTCAGCAGCAACGGGACATCACAAAAGAAGTGGCTGAGCTGATTGGACTTGCATATGACTATGGCTGATGTGAGGACAGTGTGCACCAGGGAATTCACCAAGCCACACAGCCATGAAAATGCCGCCAGCTGCACACAAAGCCTGTTGCTCATAATGCTTGGGTAGCTCAAGGGCTTGCAGACAGCCACATATCGGTCATAAGCCATGACAGCCAACAGGACACACTCTGTGCCAGCGCATGTAATGAGGAAAAATAGTTGGGCCATGCACCCGGCATATGAGATGGTTTTCCTTCGCCTGAAGAAGTTGACCAGCATGACTGGCATTGTGGCGGACGTATAGCAGATATCTAAGAAGGACAGATTACTAAGAAAAAAATACATGGGTGTCTGAAGGGTTGAATCAGCCCTGGTCAGGGTTAAGATCAGAGTGTTCCCCAGGAGGGTTACTATGTAGATGACCAAGAACACCAGGAAGAATAAAATCTGAAGGTTGGGATGGTTTGAAAAGCCCAGGAAAATGAATTCCATTATGTGTGTTTGATTTCCCATTTACACAGTGGCCTTTTAAAATATCTGTCAAGGAAAATGATGTGGGAAAATAGTCAGTGTGCAGACAATGAGAATAGTCAATGAACACCACTTTTTCTTTCTAAACAATCTTCCAGGTAAGGGGCCAGAGCATCTGCTGGTGCAAATTAGCATTTGCTCCATTGAACTCAATGAAGCTACACAAATTTACATCAACTGAGGATCTGGCCCCAGTGAGCTATTGTTATTTTATTAATACATTAAGCAGAGTGTATAGAATGTATAAGAGACGTAGTCCCAGTACCCCAGAGCTTACAGTCTAAGCATGGGCAAAATATAACAAATTAAGACAGACAAAAGGAGAGCGAGGGGAAGGGAAGTGTGGTTGCCATGGTTAGTAATGGCATGCTTCTTATTTGCCAGACAAAAGAGAAAACTACAAGAAGAAGGAGTTATAGCTGACTGCACATATCAGTAAATTTAGGGTTAGATATATTAGAGAGATGTGTATTTATCCCCAAAGCAGCCATTATAAACCCACAACATTCAGAATTAAGGTTAAACTTAAATCCAGACATGCAAAGGTCTAGAGATGCAGTTAAGGCACCCAAACAACTTTAATTCTGCCCTGTAGTGATGTCATGCAATAACCATGTGATTAGTGTCTTTTAGTGTTTGAAGTCCAATGATAAATGAACAGTTTTTAAAAGACACATCTAGCTTTTAGCCTCCCCTGCCAGGGTTACCCTAAAGGGCAGAGTTAAGGGTATTAAGGTGCCCTAACTGTGTATTTCCAGACTTGTACATGGTTGGGTTTCTTTAAGTTAAACCTTAACTAAAAAAATTTTAAAATTTCTTTTTTTACTCTATAAATAGATTACTTCCATCCACCACAATATGTTCCCACTGTTTGTTACTGTTTCAGTCTTCACTTATATAATTAAGAAATTGTTCCTTTATTTCAGTTTTGTGTGTATGTTCTTTATGGAGTATTTTTCATACAATGTGACTTCTGCTAAGTCAGATCTACATTTTATTGGTCCCAACGTGTCCTAATAAGATCCATTTGGACATTTCCATGGGAGAGAATTAAGTTAAAGTTAAACTATGCAAACTAGCTCGAATCTGTAGGATATCCCTACCTTCTTTCTTTCTTTCTTTCTTTTCTGAGAGTTTGTAGACAGATAAACAACATTCAGGATCTGACATTTCAGTTTGATTACGAAGTTACTGTAAATAAGAACTGAAGCCTTATGAGTTTTAATCAGTGGTAAGTGTTAAATTATCCAGTTCACAACAAAAGCAATCAAGCGGATAAGATATTTTTAGAGGAATTACTGTGGAAATATTACAGTAGGCAGCAGTTAGTGTACTATTTTCACCCCCCAATGCTTTCACGTATCAGCCTGACTATAGAAAAAAAGTGGTTCTCAAGTACAGTGAGAAGGGCAATTAAAATAGCTAGAGGAGTTTTACACTTCCATAAAGGGAGAATCATCTAATCCAAGGCAGAGTTGGGGATATTTTAGCATTATGGGCCTAATTCTACTTCCGTTGAAGTCAATGGCAAAAAACCCCTGCATTGACTTGAACAGATGCAGGATAGGAAGGATAGTTTCTCTCGTGAGGAAGAAAATGAGAGAGGTGGAGAATAGGGGGAAGCAGACAATAGAAGTACAAGAAATCTGAATCTTGCAGGAGCCTACTGCTTCAACATTGCAATCCTGCCGCACTTAACAGTTGTAAAGTGTGAAAGCAGGGAATAAATGGGAAATACCTGCCCCTTCAGCTTATAAAAGGAGGTCGGGCATGTTTTGTTCTGTGTTATATTACAATCCCTGGAAGCAAAAATAGGCCAGGTCTACACTATAAACATATACGAAAAATCCCCACCCCTGAGTGACGCAGTTATACCAACCTAACCTGGATGTAGACAGTGCTAGGTTAACGACAGGGCTTCTTCCATTGACATAGCTACAGCTTTTCGGGGAGGTGGATTAACTCTGCTGTCCTGTCGGTGCAGTAGTGTTTTCAGTGAAGCACCACAGCTGCAGTGTTTTAAGTGTTAACCTGCCCGCAGTTAACCTGTAGCTATAGACGTCTCTTCTGTCAGTGCATGAGGGCCTAACATACATAACTGTCCGCTGAAAGAAGGATACATTCCAAGGTACTCTTGTTAGGTTAAAGAAACTTGAGAAAAATTTGCTTGCAATTAGGACTATTGCAAAGAACCAGAGTGACATCCTTGGAAACAGAACTCCTCAATTCAATCTCTGATCTGATATAGTAGGAGTCACATTAGCATCCCATTAGCAGTGTTCCTGACCGCAGACCTGAGAAGACTTTTTTTTTAACTGTTTCGTGTGGGTTTTGCCAGCTCTAGCGTTGAGAGATCAGGAAGCATTATAAGCCTGGACTATTTATCAAGTGCATAACTCATGCTGGGTGCCACCAGGAGCCAGCTACCACACTATTTTGGTGCTTGAACTGCCCAGGGAATGGCCACTTAGTACCAAGTGTGATGACGTTTGTGCTATGGACACTTCTCCACACAGAACTGGACTGAAACTAGGGACTTGTTTTACACAGAAATGAGGTGGGAGCAGCCAATAGTCAGGATTAGTATTCACTTATTATCCAGGTCAGTATTTGATATCAATTCAGTTTAAAAGTTTAAACTAGCTTCACATTTACTGACAGAATGCTAGAGTCTGCTACCCTTATTCACATGGAGTGACAATTTGCTCCTTGAATGGTCACATTGATTTCCAGTCAGGCTAGTCAAGGATTACATTACTGGATGTGAGTAAGGGTGGCAGAATGCAGCCCGTACACTGTTTTGTATAGACAGACAGTAGAAAGAAAAGTAGCATGGAAGTACTTACCAGGCTTCACTTACAGATCAAACCACCATTTCTGAGGTTTGCCTTGCATTGCTGTTTTCCTGTCCCCCAAATAAGGTTTATTCTATAGTAAGATAAGCAGCTCTGGCAAAGAACAAGTCCAGGACCAAACAAGAGCCCAATCCAAAATACTATCACTTGCACACGATACAGTAAATAAGAGAAATTCTAGCTTTTATGAACATCTAACACTGCATGACTTACCAGTGAACAAAAGAACCCTTTCATCCTGGACTCCTATGGTTTCCCTCCGAAAGTGGTATTTAACCATGTGTCCAGGACCTCTGGGACATATTCTGTTCACAGAAATATCTCAGGGATGTATGCAGCGACTAGACAATTATTAATATTCGTTTTCATGTTGTGATAAACAGTGAGGAACCTATACAATAGGAAATTCTGTTCATTTAGAGAAAAAGCACCTACCAGGAAACTTTTAGCAGATCAGTGCATGCCATAAGAGAAGCAAAGTATATGATGGCTTATGTCCCTGGATCTATGTCTGAAGATTTGTCTTTGGGTGAAGGTCCATAACTATTCTTCCAGTGCACATGGGGCAGACCTGTGCCCATATACGGGACTCTTCTTAAAGCATTTGGGGCCAGCTTCACAACTTGCATTTTTGTGTAGTCATCTACGCAAAGGGTGAAGTGGGTGTCAAATACTATTATCCTGGGTTGGCACCATTTTACTCAGGTGCAACTGACTCTACAAGGTGCAAGAAAGCTGCAAAGTAAGTCCCCAGCTTTCCGTTTCTCAAGTCATGACAGAAATTTCCCTTTTGGACTTTCATTGGAATTGTCACTCTGGATTAGGCTAGTGATCCTTCTGGTCCAGTATCCTGGTTCTGACACTGGTCAGCACCAGATGCTTCAGAGGAAAGTGCAAGAAGAAACCCCACAGTGGGAAGAGTTGGAATAAGCTGCTGACCTTCAGATTAAGGTATTATTTTAATCCCTACTAACTGGAGTTTGGTTTGAGACCTGAAGCATGAGACTTTGTACAGATTCCAAAACTTTTATCAATGCCTATAGCTCTAGATAGTCTTGTTATCCATATATAAATCCAATCCCTCTTTGAACCTGTGGCCATGAGTTCTGCAATCTAATGACACAGTGAGTCAGGGAAGAAAGATCCTTTTGTCAGTTTTGAATCTGCCACCTTTTGGCATCACTGAATTTCCCGTTGTTCCCGGGTTACAGGAGAAAGAGAACAGACCTTCCTGATCTACATTCTCTAGACCAGGGATAGGCAACCTATGGCACGTGTGCCGAAGGCAGCACATGAGCTGATTTTCAGTGGCATTCACAGGACCATGTATGTGATCCTGGCCACTGGTCTGGGGGGCTCTGCATTTTAATTTAATTTTAAATGAAGATTCTTAAACATTTAAAAAACCTTATTTACTTTACATACAACAATAGTTTAGTTATATATTACAGACTTATAGAAAGAGGCCTTCTAAAAGCGTTAAAATGTATTACCGGCACGCGAAACCTTAAATCAGAGTGAATAATTGAAGACTCAGCACACCACTTCTGAAAGGTTGCCGAGCCCTGCTCTAGATCATTCATTTTTAATATACTTTTTGATCAGCATGTCCCCTATATGGGTCTCCCTTTCAAGGTAAACAATCCCAGTCGTTTCAGTATCTCCATATGAATTTTTCAGTGTCCCTAATCATCCTCAACTTCTCTGACCCCTCCCCCCTTGAATTCTGTGCAGTGATGAAAAATTGAACAAGATTCCGTTACTAATATTTAAGCTACAGTGAAAGTGAAGAAAAGACATACTGAATTTTAAAAAATAGTTAAAATGCTTTGTTATTCTAAGCTCAAAAAGCTGAAATTTCAGGTTGGACATGTTCAGTGTGTTCATCACTAAAGATTAAAGCCCTTTACCCACAAGAGTTATCCACAGATATTAATTTCAAATTAGTCTTATCCACAGCTTAAATCCAGCTTGTCATATCTTTCTGTAATTTATCAGCACCATGGATGTGAAGTGGGGCAGGTGGATTAGTGGGGAAGTGATGCAGTGAAAGGTACATGGCAAGTAAGTATCATGCAACTATGGAACTGACATCTCTATGCATGTGATGTAGACAATGGATGGGTCCCTATCAGCATCCCAATGCAAGAGGGCAGAGGTCACTGATATCTGGTAGTGAATTTCAGCTGACCTGACCAGTTCAGTGAACCCCAATTCATTAATGTCATATCTGATATGTGTCATGTAAGGTATCACTAGAAAACTAATAACAGACTGATCATTAATATTCCTGTATCTGATGTGTATACTGAACACTCAAGGGACCATACAAATGTGAAGAAAAGAACTAAAATGTGTTTATCAGACAAGTCTGGAGAGGGAGTAAACAGGTTTCTCCCAGACAAAGGACAAGCCAGTTCCTCCAGCCAGGTATCATCAGAGTCCATTGACAACCATATGCCAAGTGGCCATTCATTTGCACTGGAGTGGACAGGAACAAACCAATTTGCATTACAACAAACAACAGCAGGGAAAGAAACCAGCATGGAACTTCCTTCACCACCAGATTCAATGTCTCCTTTCTCACAGCTTGAATGAACTTTATTTTGGAGGGGGAGCCTTCAGAAGAATCCATTTGAAAGGTTCACTGAAATATAAGAAAGAGGAGCAAACAATACCAAGTTATCTTTCACCCAGGAAGACGAGGAGAACCAGCACCCTGTACTTCTGTGGGAGGTCCTGAGTCAAAGACAGTCAGCCATGCTGGACAAAGAGTGATTGGTGAGAGAAACCATCTTACACAAAGACTGTGTCTTGCTAGATTAAGTGTTAGATTTTAGATGCGTGCTTTTCACTTGTGTTTGTTTATAACCATCTCTACCTTTCTTTCTTGTACTTGGCATCATTTAATCTATGCCCTTTTGTTGTTAATCTTGTTTTATTTTAATCTAAACCAGTCCAGTGCTGTATTTGAATGGAAGTGATTGTTAACTCCAGTTAAAGTGGCAAGCTGCTGAGTATTGTCTCTTAAGAGGAGCAGAAGAACTTCGTTTTTACTCTGAGTGAGCCACGAGAGAGCTGAACATTTCAGGGCTGATGGTTTTGCGGAAATTCAGGGGGTGAGGGATAGCTCAGTGGTTTGAGCATTAGCCTGCTAAACCCAGGGTTATGAGCTCAGTCCCTGAGTGGGCCATTTGGGGATTGGTCCTGCTTTGAGCAGGGAGTTGGACTAGATGATCTCCTGAGGTCCCTTCCAACCCTTATGATTCTATGAGTAGACATGCATTGGAGTTGTTTGGCTAGTAGTAATCAAGCCTGATAGAGACCAGAGTGTGGCTGTGGTGTAACAAGCAGGCTGTTGGGTCCAAGACTTGCTTCCATCCCTGGAAGGTCCCAATATCACAGCTTGATGCTGCAAGTATTTTTATGTCTAAAAGAAAGACTTTCGATCATTTGTTTCTAAATTTTCCTCTCTGTTCTCTGTACAGTTGGACTCCTTGGAACTAAGGCACTTGGTTTCACAGACCGAGGATAATAGTCCTAGTGAAGTATTAAAATCTTGTGCATTTAAGAGTTTTTGATCACACTGTATATTAAGGATATATTTCTGAAGCATTAATAAGTGATTAATAGGTGTTATGATCATGTTACACGGATCACGATAATGGTCATAGATGGTTATAAGCAGCCAGGTGGACTCTAGACAGGTTATCAAACACTTTTTATGGATGTGTTTATAATAATCTCTAACACCTATTCCAAATATCATTTATTATCATCTCTGTCATGTATAAACCCTTTTTAAACTATAGGAGTACCTGCTTCATTTTTGTATAGCTTGCGGTAGTGCAATAGAAGTTTTATCAGCATGAGACCACTATGTTGCCAGCGAAGGGCCTAATACAAGGTTCATTAAAGTCAGTGGAAATACCCCCATTTGCTTCAAAGAGCTTTGGATTAGGCCCCAAAGGAGCAATAGGCTGCCTCCAGAATTCTAGCTCTACTCCCCATCCTGACATTTATGAGTTAGGAGGAAGGCTCTGGATATGTGGCTTTTGATATCCCCAGGGAATGCACACCTATCTGTGATAAACTATTGTGCAAAACTTTACCAATAAAAAACAATAAGGGTATGTTATCTTCAATACAAATGAGTGATGCTGAGTTTCACGTCTTAGGTTTGACCAAACACCAACTTTTTTGTGTCTTCACACAACACACAGTAAACGTGTGGAACTATTTGCCAGAGGAAGTTGTGAAGGACAAAACTATAACAGGATTCAAAAAAGAACTTGTTAAATTTATGGAGGCTAGGTCCATCAATGGCTATTAGCCAGGATGGGCAGGGATGGTGTCCCTAGTCTCTATTTGCCAGAAGCTAGGAATAGGTGACAGAGGATGGATCATTTGATGTTTACCTGTTCTGTTCATTCCCTCTGGGGCACCTGGCTTTGGTCGCTGTCGGAAGACAGGATACTGGACTGGAGGGACCTTTGGTCTGACCCAGTATGGCCTTTCTTATGCTCTCCCTTCTTCACTTCACATCGTTCACCTTGCCCTTCTCTTTCCCAATCCTTCTCTTTCCTGATTACCTCACAGCTTACTCTTCCGAATATCAAAACACTTCCATGACCCTCCCCATCACTCACCCCCACATACTTTCTCCCTTCAGTATTTCATTGAGGATCACCACCCTTTCCCTCATGTTCTGCTCTCTGCTGTGATCTGATCAGGTCCTTGGTGTATGAGAGTCCATGTAGTAGTGTGACTGGGGTCCCAGGAAGCCATGCTGTAGTTACTCAATTAGGGTGAGCTGCAAAGAATGGGGCAGACAATCCTCAAAGCTGGTGGATATTCCAATAATTAGATTTACCAAACTAGCACAAAACAGCTTCTACAATACCTAACTGGTTACCCAGAAGCCAACAACACAGTTCCCGTAAAGCAACCCAGCCTTAGGCCTCCACCCAGACACCCAAGTCAAATATGATAAAGATTACTGAAAATCTTATTAATCATATATGAAAGTTCTACCAATCCCAAAGGATTGGACACATTACCTCCCAGCTTAATGATTATTTCAGATCTTACTCAAATACACGCTTACAGCCAATTCTTATTAACTAAACTAAAATGTATTTAAAAGGAAACAAAAGTATTGGTTAAAAAATCAATATACAGACAGACATGAGTACAGTTCTGAGACTAGATTCATAGCAGAGATGGTGAGCTTTGTAGTTGCAAAGAGTTCTGTCAGAATTAGTCCATAGGTTATAGTCCAATGTCGATATTCAGGATGACCCAGATAGGACTGGAGATCCTAGTCTTATGACTTGAGCTTCCCCAGCATGAAGCATCAAGCAGATCTGAGATTAAAAGGATCAGGACCCAAGAGTTTTTATAAAGTTCTAGGCCTTCTCTTGACAGCTCAGAGTCCTTATGCGAACAATAGGCAATCATGGAGACGTTGAAATAGACCTATTTCCTAAGCATCACTGGTAATTAGCTACAGGAATTAACATAAGGCAATTGCCTGACTTCCACTATTCGCAAGTGATTTGCTATACATTTCAAAGAGAGATGAATACAGTGATATCATTATTTTACAGTTCATTTAAATGTTAAGATTTCCTTTTGATCTCTGAATTAACAGAATACAGCATAGACAGAGACTGCTCCATTACATTGTTAACCTCTAACAATATATATGTAAATACACAAAAACACAAACATTATCTACCAATTTATCCCTAAAGGTTGAATCCGGTCAATTAGCCTGCAAGCTGCTTAACCCTTTCTGACCACGTGTCACAAGTAGTCATTTACATCTGTGCAAACTGGGTGTAAACATTTAGAGGAGAATCTAGCTCTACCAAATTCATCCTTGGTGTGACCCTGTTGAAATCAATGGAATTGTGGTAGGGATTAATCTAGCTCAAGTACTTTCACTTGGGCCAAGGTAAATTAGTCTCAGAATCCAGGTTGCATTATCCTCAAACCTCATGGAGACCTTGGGACTGAAGAACCTGAGGACAGCTAGCTCAGAGATTAGTAGACTTGCTAAGCCACCAGATGGATTTCAGTGAAAGCAAGTGACCCACAGGAGAGAAGGAGTGGGGGAACTTTTTCAAACTTTGAAGAAGTTCTGATCCATGTTAGGGTTTCTGAGCTGGTTCCGTTACTAAGGTAAAATTGAAGTTTAAGTTTGAACTGAACAAGAGGGAACATTCTCGCAGACATTTTAATGGAAAGGAAATCATGCCTGAGGAAAGGAGGGATGAGCTACATGACCCATGGGAGTCCTTTTCATTCGACTTTGAAAAAAGAAATTGTCCATCTTGTTGCCACCAGAGACCTTGCTCTTGCAAAGTTTAATTTCCTCAGACTAATCACCTTTAGAAAACAAGTGCCAATAATGGATAATTAAGTTGCATAGGGCTCTATTAAAAAAACTTTAGAAGTCAATGTTTACACTCTGTAGTTGCAAATTAGCTGCGATGGGCATTGTTAAGGAACCAGCGTGTTCATAAGACAAACAGTAGGTGTGAATACACATTAGGAGAGTTCTCCAGTGACTGAAAGTCACAGCATAACTCATTTTATTCCATCCTAAATTAGAAACTAGGAGTCCTGAGGCTTCATTAAGAAAGGAAATTGTACCACATACAAGCTAGTTAAAAACAGAAAAGCTGACCTGCTTCTCAACTCTGACATGCAAGAAAAAGTTGGAACATAATACCTTTGGAATTATGTTGTAACTCCTGATTGGATAAATGTAATGGGAAGTGCCATGAAGTCACAATCATTTAGCTTGTCATCTCTGTAATAAGAACCTTTTGGGAAGATACACTATCTCTTGCAGTTTTAAATAACGAATATTTTTATTTTTTGCACTTTCAACATAACAATCATGTGACTGTCTCCATATACGGTAGTTTTCCCAGATAGCCATCAATTAGGTGGTACATGCTATTATTAAAGTGGTAAAACAGCTTCAATTTTATCCCCATTTTTATAACTTTCTCTAACATTCATCCTTGTGGCTGAAATTTTCCCTGGTTGAAGGTACAACTTGTTTTTAAGTTTGATTTGAGCAGAATCATTTTCAGGCACTTTAGAGCTATACGAGAATAAAAGACAGACACTTTCTATGGTAAAAAGTTTACCCCCCATTTTTTGAGCAGGGCTTCAGTGAAGGTGACTGATGTTTGAAACTTGTAATACAGTATGGACAGTCTTTGGGGTATAATTAACTATGAGTTTGAGGAAAAGGAGAAATCAAAAGCACAGCAATTGAAAAGTCCATCAAGCAGGCTCAGAAACTAAGAATTTTTTAGCAGAGCTAAATGGAGCCCCAAACCTTTTGTGTCATTTCAGCCTAACAATCAGAGTTGTGACAAGTTGTTGAAATAGGATGCATCCTGAAAAGTAGTTTATTTGATAGGATTTAGGGAAAGTAAGAGCTGCTTTGAAGTTTTTGAAAAATAAAAAGCATGACATTTTAGAGTTGGAAAACCTGCTAAGTTACTTGAAGATGGTCAGGAGAAAAGCTGGGACAATGAGATCTACACAAAACAGGATGGTTTCCCCACCTACAGCTCTAACACAAGACTATCTATCCATAGTACTCACAGGTTTCCATTGCCATAGTATCTGAGCATCTCACAATTTTTACAACACCTCTATGAGGTACGGTAGTGCTATTCTCCTCATTTCTCAGATGGGGAAACGATACACAAAGGCTAAGGGACCTGCCCAAGGTCATACATGGAGTCTATGGCAGAGAAGAGAATTAAACCCAGCTCCCTGTTAGTCCAGGCTAGTGTCCTAGAGCACTGAACCATTCTTCCCCTTTAGGTGAGCACTGGTTGAGTGGAGTTGTGCTCTGCCCCAAACCTAGTGCTGAGATGGCTATGGTAGGAGCAGGCTCCAGAAGAGAATTCCTCATTCCGACAGACGGGAGTTGTGCTACAGCATCTGCCCCACACTGCCCAGACCCTTTGCATCATATCAAAGTAGCTGGAGCTGGCACCACATTGGCACCAGTGCAGTAAAAGTGGGAAACAAAGCCACAGGTTAAGCAAAGCCATATGTTGAGGAGTATTTCCTGTTGATGAGGCAACCACCTATTCTTCATCCTCAACACACTAAGAGTCCTTTTGGGGACTAAAGTGTTTTATTAATTGAGGCAGATGAAAGACAGTCCCAGGAGTCTGTGGGCAAAATACAAATGGTGGACTAAATAGTTTCCCTGTCATTTTTCCTTTGACAGGAAGTCTGTTAGATCACCGAGAGTTTAAAATCTGTAAACTGGAGTAAGCAAGCTTGAGAATTCAGAGGAGAGCAGCTTTCAAAGACACTTCTTAGTCTATGGACAGTGAACTAAGGAGCTGAGTTAATTATTTACATACATGATCCGGCAGCAGATGGTTTTGGCAAAATTGTTGCTGGAGGTGATAGCTTAGAAGTCAACCTGCTAGTATCAATGAAGTTCTGAAAAGTCACTTGTATTACGGTACTACATAGAGGGCCCAACTGAGATTGGGCCCCATAGGCACACAGTGACAGGCCTTTCTATCGACTTAAAGGGCTCTTAAAATCGACTTCTGTACTCCTCCCTGGCGAGGGGAGTTGCACTAAAATCAACCTTTCCGGGTTGAATTTGGGGTAGTGCGGATGCAAATCAACAGTACTGGCCTCCGGGAGCTATCCCAAAGCGCTCCATTGTGACCATTCTGGACAACACTTTGAACTCCGATGCACTAGCCAGGTACACAGGAAAAGCCCCGGGAACTTTTGAATTTCATTTCCTGTTTGGTCAGCGTGGCAAACTCAGCAGCACAGATGATCATGCAGAATCATAGAGTGTAGAATGTTTCTATACTCCCCCTCTCATCTCCATCCCTGAGGTTATCGCAGATTAGAAGGTGAAAAAAATGCACTCACGATGACATGTTTTCCGAGCTCATGCAGTTCTCCTGCACTGATAGGGAACAGCTTAATGCATGGAGGCATTCAGTGGCAGAGACCAAGAAAGAATTAAGTGAGTGCAAAGAGCGGAGGCAGGATGCGATGCTGAGGCTAATGGGGGAGCAAACAGACATGATGAAGCATCTGTTGGAGCTGCAGAAAAGCCACCAAGAGCACAGACTCCTGCTGCATCCACTGTATAACTGCCTACCCTCCTCCCCATTTCCATAGCCTCCTCACCAAGACACCCAAGAATGTAGGGTGGAGGAGGCTCCGGGCACCCAGCCACTCCATTCCAGAGGATGTCCCAAGCAACAGAAGGCTGTCATTCAAACAGTTTGATTTTTAGTGTGGTTACAATAAGCAACGTGGCCTTGTCCTTCCCTCCTCCTCCACCTCACCCGGGCTACCTTGTCTGTTATCTCGCTGTTTTTTTTTTTTTAATTAATAAAAAAAGAATGCATGGTTTCAAAACAATAGTTACTTTATTTCTAAGGGGGGGAGGGTGGTTGGCTTACAGGGTATTAAAATCAACAAAGGGGGTGGGTTTGCATCAAGGAGAAACGCACACAACTGTCACACCGAAGCCTGGCCAGTCATGAAACTGGTTTTCAAAGCCTCTCTGATGCGCAACGCATTTTGCTGTGCTCCTCTAATTGCCGTGGTGTCTGGCTGCTCAAAATTGGATGCCAGGAGATTTTTCTCAACCTCCCACCCTGCCATAAACGTCTCCCCCTTACTCTCAAAGATACTATGGAGCACAGAGCAAGCAGCAATAACAATGGTAATGTTGATTGCGCTGAGGTCTGACCTAGTCAGCAAACAGTGCCAGCCAGCTTTTAAACATCCAAAGGCACATTCTACCACCATTCTGCACTTGCTCAGCCTATAGTTGAACTGCTCCTTACTACTGACCAGGCTTCATGAGCCATGGGAGCAAGGGATGAGCTGGAGTAGGTGCAACCACACGGTGCTGTCAGCTAGGAGAGCAGCCTGAGGCAGAAGCCTCCAGCTCGCATGATATTCCAGGCAGGACTGAATCTCCATGAGATGAAACATAAAGGAGAGAATGATCTGGAGTCTCTGGCTCCCATTCGGTGCTCTAAGAGGAGGATAGCCATGTCTGTCCAAGCACTCCTGATTGACTTCACCAAGGTCTGTCAGGAGCACCCAGGAGTTGTACAATGGTTATCAGTTCTATTGCACCATCTGCCACTGTGCAAGGAGCTGCTGCTGTGTAGCAATGCAGTACCGTATCTGCCAGCAGCACCCAGGAGACGTACGGTGACGGTGAGCTGAGTGAGGTCCATGCTTGCCAAGGTATAGTGTCTACATGGGTAACTCAAGAAAAAAGGTGTGAAACGATTGTTTGCCATTGCTTTCATGGATGGAGGAAGGGGGGCCTGACGACATGTACCCAAAACCACCCACGACAATGTTTTTGCCCCATCAGGCATTGGGAGCTTAACCCGAAATTCCAATGGGCAGCGGAGAGTGCAGGAACTGTGGAATAGCTACCCACTGTGCAATGCTCTGTAAGTTGATGCTAGCCACAGTAGTGAGGACGCACTCCACCGATTTAACGTGCTTAGTGTGGACATACACAATTGACTGTATAAAATCAGTTTCTAAAAATCGACTTCTATAAAATCAACCTAATTTTGTAGTGTAGACATACTCTAAGGGAGGAAGTTAACAGAGGTGAAGCAACTCTCCCAAGATCACACAACAGGCTAGTGAGAGGGCTAGAAATAGAACACATCTCCAGGAGCGCAGTCCAGTGTACTATTCCCTGAGCTATGCTGCTTCCATGTCATGCATATGTAGACTCTATAGTTCTCCCACCTGGGTTGGGAGTGTATGGTAAGTAAAATAGCTACGTCTTGAGATTTACTCAAGTGAGATAACAAATATGTCTCAGAAATCAATACAATGACTCCTGGATCACCGTGTTCTCTAGATTCTGTTTCCATGTCTTGACACTTTCACCGTGGATTCCACACAATGTTAGAGTGCCTTATTTGTGTCTAAAATTCAGCACTTAGCCAGGTGAAGCTTTAAATTTGGACTATCGATGTCCAGGCTTTCCGTACATTTTAGCTGTTTCTCTTGGCTTAAAGGGTTCCATGACTTGAGAAAGCAAGGAGAATTATACTTTAGTTTAGAACAACTAACCAATAATGGTTTAAGCCTGAAAAATTGGAAAATGCAACATTTCGTGAACTGGCATGTTTATTTCAGTGACTGATACTGTAAGCTGGCTGGAAAACGGTACTATGTGTCTGTGTCTGTTGTCAGTTTGGTCTTAAGGAAAGTGAGTGCTTCAAATAAAGTAAATGATGTGTTTCTGTAACTTGACATCTCAGATCAATCTCTGAATGAAGTCAGTGCTCAGCCACATAAAGAATGATACATATTAAGGATTACAGTGCTTCCGTTTTCCTGGCAGAGTTGGCTAATAGAGATGTTTAGGTTATAACAGACAACCTATTTAGTTGTGTTACTTCCAACTTCCATAAGCATACTAAGTGTGCTATGCAAGATGACATTTCTTCAGACCAAAGCCTAGCATTGGAGCATTGCTACTGATGTGCAATGGGAGAGTGGAGTCGTGCCAGACAGATTTTAGGAACAAGTCTGAAACTTTTATTTGTACAGTAAAAGCTTTGGTATCCGGCGGTTGGGGGAATGGTAGGCGCTGATAAGTAAAAAAATTCCAGTTAACTAAGAGGTAGGGAGTTTGGGTGTGGGAGGGGGCTCATGGCTGTGGCGCAGAAGGGGGTGCGGAGCGCAGACTCTGGGAGGGAGTTTGGGTGCAGGAGGGAGCTCAGGGCAGGGGGTTGGGGTGTGGGAGGAGGTGCGGGGTGCCAGATCCGGCCGGCACTCACCTCAGGCAGCTCCCTGCAAGCGGCGACATGTCCCTGCTACTCCTAGGTGGAGGCATGGCTAGGTGGCTCTTCATGCTGCCCCTGCCCTGCCCCAAATGCTGGCTCTGCAGCTGGTTCCTGGCCAATGGGAGCTGCAGGGGCAGTGCCTGCAGGCGGAGGCAGTGCGCAGAGACGCCTGCCATGCTTCTGCCTAGGAACAGGTCACACTCCAAACCCCTCATGGCTGTTCCTCTGCCAAGGAGCAGCAGGGACATGTTGCCACTTCTGGAGAGCCACATGGAGCCAGGTAGTGAGCCTGCCGGCCCTGCACCAACTGGACAATAAACCAGACTTTCAATGAAGATCAGAAATGCCAGTTTATAGAGCTTTCTGGGTGGTAAAGTGCCGGATAACACAGCTTTTTCTGTACTATCTTCTGTGTCTCAATCTTCAGAACAGATCTCTGCTAATGAGAAAGAATGTACAGTTATGAAGAAACTGATAATTTTATTAGCACACATGCTATATAGCAAAAGCAGCACTTCCTATAGTAGAAGTCTGACTAACGGTTGGAGTTGCCTCTTGTTCTAAACAGAGGCTATATACACACAGGGCATGGTCCAAATGTAACAATTTAAAAAAACCCATAAATGTTTTGCTAAGCTTTCGCCCCACATTCAGATGTTCCCATAGTTTCCCAGAGGGACCTCAGTCTCAAGTTCCTCTGCTTCACAGTGAAATTTCACCCCCCTTACATGTCTAGGATGGAGCTAGATGGATACACCTGCTTGTAACTCCAGACTGACTCAACAAAAATATACTTCTGCATCTCTATGCAGAGTTTAATCCCTGGGTATCAAGAAGTCTCAACAGAAGAGTCCTGCATGCCTGAGCAGAGGCCAAGAGTCTGCCATCCTATCAGAGATATTAGTGCACCTTCCTTGAAGATGACTGAATAGAAGCAGGTGTTTCAACATAAACAATGAATACCATTGTGACGATGTGGTTCTAGCAGGACCCAACTGAGAGTGCCAATTCAGGACCAATTGCTCAAACAGGGCAGTCACAGCCCAAGGCTGGGGTTTTCCACCTCTAAGGCAAACCAAACCAGCCAGACAAACAGGACTTCGGTTTCACCCCACTGGCTAACCGCAAGTCACACAAGCAATTTCCTTAGACACTCCAGTCTCCCAGTATCACCACCAGTCCCACATGTCCTGGGGATGAATGGTTATGATAACCAAACCGCCAGAAAGAAGAGTTTCTCGAATCTCCACAAGGTACAAGCCCAGACCCAGTCAATTCATATAAGTTTTTTAAGAATTTAAATAAAGATGTATACAAACAAGTTCTGGCGGTCCAGTCATAGTCCACAGCAACATACAGAGTTATGGGGGACGTGCTATTGGTTATGGGTTAGTATAGTGTACGATAGCTGTAACCCAGTCGTGGGTTAACGGGGGTGGGTCAAAATTAAGTTAGGGGACAGCTGAGGGTACATCGCTCATTGCTATGGTTCCATATCTAGATAGAGCAAGCAGGCGCGGTATGGGACAGGTAGACCTCAGAGGTGGAATCCAGATCGCTGTCCAGGACTCAGCTAGTTTGTAGGGGGTTGCAAGTTCCCCGCTCCCTCCCATGGTGCGTGGTGCACTCGCGCTCCTCCTGGATGCGGTGGCCGATGTGTCGGGTATGCCTTGCCACCGGGATAGTGTGCGAGACCACCTAACGTCTCATGAGTCGCGCATAGCGAGGCCACCCCAACAGCCTAAGTACACGTTCGTACAAGGGTCCAGTGGCACTCTAGCGCCGACGATCAGTGGCGTCGGTTACCTTGAGCTTTGCCGCAAGGTGTACCACAGGGGGCATATTTTTCGAGTTGGGTCTCGGGCTCGCGGGAACGCCGGGTCTCCTTCTTGAACGGATCGTCACGTCGACAAGATGAATCTTTTTCCGTCCGTCCGTCGACGACGAGTCTGGGCGCAGGGGTGTCGTGTGTCGGTGGTGCAGTGCTGCAATCCTCGAGGGTGGGGGCGAGGCCTTCCTAGCGCGGTCCCTGGACGCGTGTGCGGCAGCTGCCAGGCTGGCATGGGGCTTGCGCTGCAAGGACGGGGCAGGTCTCCAGGGTTACCCACATCTCCTGCAGCGTCTGTCGGTTTCCGTACGATGGCTCCATAGAGCGACGCGTTTAGTCGGGCGCGGGTATAACCGCAGCGCGAAGCGGGTGAGCTGCCGCGCGGGAGGATAGTGCGTTGCTGGAGTCCCCTTGCTGGTCACCTCAAAGCGCTGCCGGGTCGGGTTTTTCGAGCGGTGTAGTCACGTAGAGAAGAGCGTGGACGGCGGCCTCAGGGACTTTTCTAGCCGCTCTGTGCGCGGCTGCGGTGATGACTGAGCACACAGCAATCTACCCACAAAATCACCTGTTGCATTCTTTAAATCTAAAACTAAAGTTTATTCATAAGGAAAAGACTAGAGATGAGAGCTAGAATTGGTAAGTGAATCAATATCTAGATAATTCCAAGTTCTTGTTCAGGCTTGTAGCATGATGGATGAACTGCAGGTCAATCAAGCTCGGATAACACCCCGCTGGGATGGGTCATTCAGTCCCTTTGTGAGGAGCTTCAGGCTTGTAGGCCAAGATCCTCAGAGGTAGGAGATTGAAGATAAATGGGATGAGGCCTTGTCCTTAATAGGTTTTCAGTGTTAGAACCTCTTGTCTGAATCTGGTGGAAAGTGAAGCAATGCGATCTGCATCACATGGCCGTCGCTGCACACTCTGCTGAGTCACAGCGCTCATAACGCTTCTCTGATGGGTCGTTTTAGCTAATGGTCTTTGGCCAAACAGGCAAGGCGAGCTGACGACCAGCTTTCTGGGATCTTCCACTAACACAGTTGAAATACAACAGTATACAGCCATATCATAACTTTAAGTACAAAATAACAGACAACAGACAGCAAATCAAACGAGTTAACTGTAACCTGTCTTAAGCCTATGACCCCTTTACATAGGATTTGGTAGCCACACAGACGTTGTTGCAACCCATGTTCTATAGGTCCCATTTATCTCAATAACGTCACACCATAGACAAGGTCCCACGAGACAATTGTGGCCTTACACTCTCTAGAGTGAAAGAAAACAATAAGTGCAGATGCACATAGGGAAAAAGACATTGGCCATGCAGTGTCGTCACAATATAGCATAATATGATCATCATGTCCATAACCGAAATGGAACAAGTTCACTGATCATGGTTAGAAGTGCGCAGGACGACTTCTCCCTGTAGCAATGAGCGGGAGCCACTGGTGTCTTGGCCTTAAATGCAGATACAGATTACAGAACTCCCAAACCATTGTCGCTCCAAGTTGAGTCAGTGAAGTTTCATATAATAACAAATAATAACAGTTTAGCATTCAGGGAAATTAAGAAGATGCTGAACAAACCAGCGTGTTATACTCTACCTTGTCTCAGAAAAGTAAAAGAATACCCTGGGACTTGTACACTCTGTCATAAGCAGGGTTACGGGTTATCGTTTCTTTTCCCTGAAGGCGTACAACAGAGATAACGGAACACCTACCGAGGACCAAGGAGACAACGACTTATTAAATCTGGGTGGGGAAGCTTTGTGGTCTTGTCATTGTGTGTTCTTATTGGGGCGGTCTGAGAGAGACAGACATTACACAGGCTCTCTAAGTTACTGTCAATGTAGTAAGAACAGGCGGTTGTCTTGTGAATGTGTTTTCTTAGTGCCAAATGTGGACTCGTGGCTGTACTTTGTATATGTGTAGTTGCTCGGGCTATTGTGATTTGTATTGGTACTGGGGGAAAAGTTCTTCTAGGGTCTGTAAGCTAATAGGACCTGTATATTGATTCCTGAAGTTACAGAGATAATTCTACTTTTTCCCTTCTTTTATATAAAGATTTCTTTTAAGAGAACCTGATTGCATTGTTTCCTTGTTTAAACCCAGGATTGGGTAAACTCACCGGACTGGTTTGGGGGGAAAAAAAAAAAAAAGCGGGAGGGGAGAGGTGGAATCTCTCTCTGTTTTCCTTGAATCGGTTGCCTTTTGGGAAGGAAGGCAACGCTTCTCGTGTTGTGATTTAAAGAGTGGATCAGATAGTCTCTAGGGTAGCCGCAGGAGGAAAGTCGGGAGCGGAAGAAGGGATGGTTATTTACTCCTGTTAAGAATGCCAAGGGATTGGGTTTGGGTCCAGGGAAGGTTGGGGAGATCAAAGTGCCCAAAACACTATATTTTTGGGTGGTGGCAGTGCTATCAGATCTAAGCTGGTAATTAAGCTTAGAGGATTCATGCTAGTATCTCATTTTCTGAACTCTAAGGTTCAGATCTGGGAAGCAATGCTATGACAACCTCAAAGCAGTGCCCTGGAACCCTCATATTCGCCCTGTCACATAATTATGACATATTTCATACAAGGCATCCCATGTAAGATATCATATGAAAGGTCATGATCTGCTAGAGCCCCTTGTTCTGGTAATTTCATACACACTAACTGTAGGGGACTGCGAAAGACTGTGTCACGGCCTAGCTAGGGTATTTCCGCTTTCTCAGCGGCCTTGTGAAAAGCCCCTGCTTGCTAAGTGGCCGGTCATTGTAGGACACGGCATGCCAGTTATAACTTGCTTTTAACTGGTTGAAACCAGTTTGTATGGCCTTATGCCAAAGGGCGGACATAGCCTGTGGGAAGTCCCCGCCTCCGTGACAGCAACGCCCGGAGTCCCCATTGTGGGTGTGTCACGTTACCTTCATTAAAGCCAATAACTCACGGTGTGTGTGGGCCTCATTCTTGCACAGCACTCAGGGTAGGCCCGTAGCCTCCCACGAATGTTACACTAACGATATACATGGTGATAAATGAGATGGGGGATAGCTCCTTTTGTGGACACCCAGCCAGCCAATTGGCTATGGAATCCCTCTGGGTGTTTGTTCTCTACTTGCTTTACCTGTAAAGGGTTAACAGGCCCATAGGTAAAAGGAAAGAAGTGGGCACTTGACCAAAAGAGCCAATGGGAGGGCTAGAACTTTTTAAAATTGGGAATAAAGCTTTCCTTTTGTGTTCTGTGGTTGTTCTCTGGAGAGAGGGGACAGAGCAAAGTCAGGGCTATGACTGCTGTAAAAATTTTTTTGCCAGGTATGAAAATTATCAGATTATACCCAGAACTACCCAAATATGTCAGCAGATTAGGAGATCTCTAGAAAGACACAATTAGGTTTATTTCTTTTATTTTCTGTAAGGCTTGTGGACTTCTCTGTGCTAACCCCAAATACTTTTTGTTTTGCTTGTGACCTTTAAGCTGGACCTCAAGAAGGTTATTCTTGATGTTTAAATTTTGTAAATGGAGTTTTTTAATCTGGAAAAAGCCTAAATTCCAGATGTATTTTCTTTCTTTTTGGTTTTAATAAAATTTACCTTTTTTAAGAACAGGATTGGGGTTTTGTGTCCTAAGAGGTTTGTGCGTAGGTTGTTTAATTAGCTAGTGGCAACAGCTGATTTCTCTCTTTTTTTTCAGCTCTTCCTGGCCAAGGTGGGGTGAAAGGGCTTGAGGGTACCCCACAGGAAGGAATTCCCAAGTGTTCCTTCCTGGGTTCTCAAAAGGGGTTGTTGTTTTTTGCACTTAGGTGGTGGCAGCATCTACCCATCCAGGATCAGAGAGAAGCTGTGACCATGGGAGTTTAATACAAGCCTGGAGTGGCCACTATTAATTTTTAAAATCCTTGCGGGCCCCCAACTTCTGCACTCAAAGTGCCAGAGTGGGGAAGCAGCCTTGACATACATATTTTGGTATATTGTTGTTACTGAATATGTTGTAAATTTGAGGGGTGTCCACTGACAGTTCTCCAGTGACAACAAAGGAGGTGATCCACTCCCAGGAGGGTGTTAAATGATCATTAATCAGCATGGGAGTTGCAAACAAGGGATTTAGAATGCTGTAAGAGAGCTGCACAAGCATCACATGATGGGGGATTGCTCAGCAAATGTGACTCAGCAAAGCCCACCAGGATGTATTTGGGCTAGTATTTTTCAGGCACATGGACTGAGGATATAAAATAGGGGACAGTGGCATCGTGCTTCTACATTTCTCCTCCCCCACCTATGCTGGAAGCAACAAGAACTCTGGGGAAGACAATGACTTGGACTGAGGAGACTGGTCCCAGGCTTAAAGGGAAAGCCTGTATATTAAGGATTGTAACCTGCCTGTATCATCCAGTGAAGTGAGAAAACTGCTTAATCCAAATACTGTTAGTCTAATAAGGTTCAGAATTTAGACTGCATGCTTACTCTTACCTTTTATTTTCTTTGGTTACTATGTCTGACCTCTTGTGCCTACCACTTATAATGACTTCAAATATTTCTTTCTGTAGTTAATAAATCTGTCTTATATTTTATCTAAAACCGTGTGTGATTTGGTTGAAGTGCTTGGAAAATCACAGCTCAGTTTACAAAGGCTGGTGTGTGTCCTCACCACATTGAGGGAGGGGCGGACTGAGTAATGAACTTACATTGGTCAGGCTTCTGAGCAGGGCAAGATGATACAGTCCTGGGGTGCAAGGCTAGGGGCTTGGGAGATTTGCTGGTGCTTTTCCCTGTGTGATTTGTGAGTGGCTCAGTGAGCATTCATGCAATTTAGCTGGTGTCAGGCTCCACCTGCTATTGTACTGAGTGATGATAACCCTGGAGGGGGTTAGCTGTTGTCACAAGAAAAGCCTTGTGAGAACAGCCCAGGCTGGAGAGTTAAGGTGCTGTAGCGAGGCAGTCTGGTTCCCCACCACCCTGGAGGGGCACGAGTCCCTCTGGATGGCAAAGTGGGCGGAGCCAGTGGAGCTTGGGCCCGCCCCCCAGAGGTCAGGGCACAGGACAGGAAGTACAAAAGCCCAACCCCAGAGCTTACTAGAGGCCTGGCTGCCAGAGAAACCAGATGCCTGTGGCCCAGCACCTAGTGGGCAGACTCCTACAGTCTGCGACTGATGTGAGGACTGGCCAGACCAGCCAAGGCCTGATGCTGACCAGACCCCAGGAAAGTTGTTAAGCCTGCCTGTGACAAGCTACTCAGAGGAGCTGCCAAGCCTACTGCTCCCCGCGTACCTGGAGGTGCTTGGTTCTGTGGAGGACACCGTCCAGACGCAGGTACCTGTAGAGGGGGAGATAAGAAGTAGGCCAGGGGCAGCCGACCCTAGTCTGGCTGCAGCACTGCCAGAGCTGATGTCAGTGTGTTGCGGCCAGGATCCCCACTGACACAGCAGTAGGTCTTCTACTGCTGCTAGGGCCCCAGGCTGGGATGCAGTGGAGTGGGAGGGCCTGTGTCCCCCCTGCCACCCAACATGCGGGTAGCAGTCTCTCCCTAGGCCCTTTGGAGCCAGGGCCTGGGCCTCCTGAATTCGTTTGTTTGCTTAGCCCCTGCATAAGGGCCTGAGCTGTAGACTCTCTACTGCCCCATCCTAATCTAGGGCGAGGGTCTGTGTTAATTCTTGCTCAGCCCCTACCTAAGGGCCTGAGCAAAAGACTCTCGATTGCCCTGGCCTGAACTAGGGCCTGGGTCTGTGGAATGGAGCTGTTTGTTTGTCTCTACCGTTGCTGTGGCCAGCCTAGTTCCGCCAAAATAACCTGATGGATGTAATGAGGTAGTCTGGTTCCCTGCCACCCCAGAGAGGGACGAACCCAGCCAAACCCTTCTACAGGGGCATAGTGGTACCCCAGTTCCAGGTTGTACCCTGGGGATCCTGTCACATCCTATGCATTATACATTTCTTAGTTCTTCTCATGCTGTTTTTGTATACAGATACAACATACAATAACACTTTTAAAACACTGAAATAGAAGTGACTGTAAAGACAAATCAGACAATATAGATATGCCATATATGAAGCTGATAACATACCAAATATCATACAACCAAACATGTAGTAAGTTAACACCTAGCCTAGTCTAACTTGTTAATGGGATCACACATGATTTAGAATCCTTACCATGGCACAGATATTTGTGATGATAAACCTTTACCTCTGTGTGTTAATAGTCCAGCTGGACTACTGGTCTGTTGACCGAAGGTCAAGTTTGCCAGAAGATGTTTACAAGTGGTAATAGGTCTGCATGCATCAGAGAGCTCATCTGCCTTCTCTTTTAAATGGTATCAGCTTCTTCTCCAGCATCGTCCTACTAATAACTCCTCTCTCATCAAGCATGTTTTAGAACGTTTTCTAGGAATGTGCTGCCAGCTGGCCAGAAATAGATAATCAGGCACTGGTAGCCATCTGGAGCTACAAGAACCAGTCACAGCCAAATGCTGGTAATTCAGGAAAACCTAGTGCACAACTGGGCATTTCAAACAGGGCATCATTCAGTCCAACAAACAGTGTCAGCAACAGATGAAGGTCACTTGTTAATGTCCTCACAAGTTAGCTGCAACAGATGTTATCAACTCTCACACTTTGTTGCTAAGATTTTGGCCATTACTGCAGGCAGTGTTGGTGAGAGAGAGAAAGAAGTTCTTTGCTTATGCTGATTTTTCAGACCTACCAAGATAGAAGGGCCTCCTATTGGCTGCCTTCCTTACTTCCTTGGATCCTGAAGAAGCACAGCTAATCATAGCTGCTGCCTTTGGCAGGCAGAGCTCTCGCCCCAGGACCCACAGAAGTTTTTGGGTAGGCAGAAGGATCAGCCAATGCCATTGTTCCAAGAGGGGAGGAAGCTGAGAGAACCAGCAGCTCAGGGATGCTTGCTTCCTCCTCTCTTCTTGTGGAAAAAAGAAAAAATGGGGGTGGGCAGCTCTTCTCTAGCTAGACAACACCAGGTCTGGGAGTGAGTGGTGAAGAATTTCTGCAGGTGCCCCGCATGCCACCTCAGGGCGAGGGTGGGAAATTAAGAGCCAAGAAGGAGACAAGATGCACAGAGACCAAGGGGCAGATGTGGGGCTGGGAGTGCGGAGAAGTAATTGGAAATTTGCTGTTTGTAGCCCTCTACACTATCAGGCAGTATCTGAGGCAAGTTTGCAATTTTATCTCAATTGGATCTTCTATTCAGAGCTCCTGCAGTGGCCTCCTTCCCATTCCCCAAAATAAGTCAGTTTACTTACTGTAAACTGAGATAACAGTAGATGTCACTGCCCTCCCCAATACATACAAGAGTCTGAAAACTAACCAAGAATCACAATGGTTTTCTTTAAAAAAAAAAATCTAATTTTGGGGGACATCTGAATCATGAGTTTCAAACTGTTGGGGGTGGCAGTACTATGTAACACCAAAAGGCCCATGACAATGAATGAAGGTCAAGAGCTGAAGGAAAGGCCTGTCCATTCTTTGAGGAACTAAACAGCATACCTAGGACTTGCTGTTCAATACAGCCTGATGTAAGGGACAAAGAGAGGGAATCTTTGTTGCACAGCAGATGCCAGGAATGAGGAGTGAATTCCAAATTCTGGGATCCTGGAGAGACTCAAGATCTGGATTTAGCAGCACAGCACAACCTATAGCTTTTTCCTCTATTGGGTCCTGAGGTCTCAGAATTCCTCCCCAAGCACCCATCTTCTGTGCCATAATGACTATCTGGGTAAGGACATTGCACACTGCAGGTTTACAGCCAACAGCTTTTCTGCTCCAGGGAGATGAAGCATAATGAAAATGGGTTTCTGCTGGTACTTGTCCAGACAGAAAAATTGAGGGAGGAATGATGTTTGAAACAGCCAGGTGTTCCTTCCACAAAGCTCCAGGCTAAGAGGGAAATTCAGGAGAGGAGGGAAGGTGAGGCAAGGTTGGTATTTGAAATGAGAATTAAGGGGTTCCAATTAAGCTCACAGCCAAGTCACTTTGGGAAGGCTCCAAGCTTAAGAAAAGCTGCATATTCCAAAAGCAAACACCAATGGCCTGAGGTATTTTCATTACATAAAGCTGGAGGGTGGGGGGGAAGTGTATCTATGGCTTCATAGGAGTTTCTTCTTAAACTTGACCATGAAGGTAGACTTACCTCAAATGAGTTGAGCCCTGGAAAGACTTAGTGGCTATTGACTATCTCTGCTGTCTGCCTAAAACAGAGCACTGCAAATGACAACCTTCTGCTGCAGAGCCATTTACTACAGTCCTACTGGCGGTGTGACAGGTTGGCATGCAACTTATGAGAGGCAACCACAATGAGAACATTGACACAGGGCATGGATGCCACAAGTAGGTGATCAGAGGCAACAATGGGGAAATATGTTCTGGAACTTGAAATGGGAGACAGAGAACAACATTATTATTAGTAATATCAGTTCGATCAGATGTGTAGGAAGGCCAGGGAGAGAGAGGGTCTCAGGCAACTGTATAGGTGACAAAGATCTAAGGCATTCACATTATGCTTGCCTTTTCAGGCTTTTGTAAGCTTTATAAGCCTAACCACCACAACTAATAGGCAGCAGTTTTAAAAGAAGCAAAATGAAATACTACTTCACACAATGCACAGTCAATGTGTGGAAGCCATTGCCAGGGGATGTTGTGAAGGGCAAAACTATAACTGGATTAAAAAAAATTGGATAGGTCCATTAATGGCTATTAGCCAAGATGGTCAGGGATGCTACCCTCTGCTCTGGGTGTCCCTACGCCTCTGACTGATCCAGTATGGCCGTTCTTATGTTCTTAATTTTAGGATTATTCACATCATTTGCACAGTTGCAACAGTAACAGCTTAGAAGAGGAACAGAAAAATTGATGGTTTAAACAGAAAGCAAGAAGACTGCTCGACAACCATTGAGAGGAGTAGATTCTTTTCCTGATCTAACGGGTTTTTGCGAGGAGGCTCATATGCCAAGAAGAGTTATTTTTGGATCAGCGTATAAGGAATGCCTTAGATTTTCCAATTTGTCACTGTAGGTAGTGATACCACTTTTGACCTAAGTGGCTAGTCACAGTTTAGGTCCCTGCAGGTTGTTCCAGTTTGGAGAAGAAATCTGGGATGGGGTCAGGTACCTTTAATGCAATCTTTTTTCCATTTTGAAAGAATGTACAACTTTGTTTCCCTAAACAATAGGAGACAGTTTCCTTGCTCACAGCCCCAAACCTCAGTCCCGTACTTCTTTTTTGCCAGAACCTGGCCCAAAAGCTCTCCCCCCACTTTTCCAGGACCACACACTAAATGCTTGTTCAGAGCATGCCTGATGCTTCCTTGCAGCCTTGTCTCTCAGCTTTTCTGTAGTTTCTTAGAAATCAGATGAGACCAGCGTCAGATACCTGCATTTAAGAAAAGAGAAAGTTACAAAGCAAAAGGGAAAACAATGACAAACCTTGTTGTATGTACTGATAATTTTCAGGCAAGTCCAGGGGTGAAAGTATTACTGGTACAGGTGGGGGGCGCAGGGGGATGGCTCTGGCCCCAGCCCCTGGAAGGGGTGGGGCCTTGGGCAGAAGAGGCAGGGTTGGGGGTCAGCATCCCCCAACTAGCCCTTTCAGGCCACCTGGTCCGCACTGCCCAGGGCTCCCGTGTTGATTTAAAGGGCCCAGAGCCCTGGACCCTTTTAAATTGCCAGCCCCAGGGCAACTGCTCCTTTTGCCCCCTCCCCCACCCATAGGAGTCTGCGGGGGGGAGGGGCGGACAATGGGGCGGGGACATTAAAGCACTACAGGGCCCTTTGCCGATGCAGCACTTTAACATTGCTGTGCCCCCCAGTCGGCAGGTGGCACAGGCACATTAAAGCCCTGCCGCAGCAAAGGACCGCCAATGTAGGGAATGTTAAAGCACTGCTGTGGTAAATGGCTCTGCAGTGCTTTGATGTCCCTGCCCCACTGAGGATCCTTAAAGCGCTGCTGCTGCAAAGGACCGTCCTTAAAGTGCTTTAACGTTGTTGCCCATCCCCTTCCACCCCACCACCCCACCCCACCCCCGTCAGCAGCCCTGCCTATACGGATCCTACCAGCAGGGCTGCCGACAGGGGAGGCAAAAGGGGCAGGGACGTTAATGTGGGCTGGGTATGAACTGGTGCGGGTTCTTACTGGTATGGAGAACCGGCCCCTACCAGCTCACTTTCACCCCTGGGCAAGTCCCTCAGTACAACCTACCTCCTTCCAGGTACTTAGGACTTGTCTGCTCTTAGAAGTTAGGGCAACATAGCTATGGTACTCAGAATTCACACCCCTGAGCACCGTAGTTAAGCCTATTTAACCCTCAGTGTAAACACAGCTAGACTGATGGCAGAATTCTTCTGACAACACAGTTTCTGCTGCTCAGGGAGGTGGATTAACTACACAAACAGAAAAACACTTCTATCACTGTAGGAAGCATTTATACTATGGTGCTGCACCACCATCACATCTGTAATGTGCACATACTCTTGGGAGAGAACAGGATTCATATACTTCCCAGCTTGCTTTGCCCTAGGCAAGGACTACATTTCCCAGAATCCCACTCTCCCAGATCTCAAAAAAATAAGGTAGTTCCTCTCTGCTCTGAGACTGCCTTATCTATCTCAGGTTTTCAATATTTGTTTATAGACAGGGTCAGAAGCATGTATAAGAGATGGTTGGGAGAGAGGAAAAAAAAGGAGAGGGAGTGACCAATGTTACTCTCAGAAATTGACTATTTTCTGAAACTTTTTAATCCAGCTTGTAACATCCTTCCAGGAAGATGCATCGCTTCTCTTATGTATTCAAGTCACACCATAATTAACAGACTACTTCAAACCAGTTTCAGATAACATAGTGTGACAAAGTTCCTCCTCTACCTTGGTGGGTCCTGCACTTCTTGGCAGATTTGCTCAACTCAGTGATCTTCCCCACAGTCTGGGTCAGCTCCTCCTGTGTCTGATCAGGAGTTGGGAGGTTTGGGGGGAACCTGGGCTCACCCTCTACTCCAGGATCCAGCCCTGTGGATTGCAACTGTCTATAGTACCTCCTGTAACAGCTGCATGACAGCTACAACTCCCTGGGCTACTTCCCCATGGCCTCCTCCAAACACCTTCTTTATCCTCACCACAGGATCTTCNGCCTGACCTTAAAAACCTCTAAGGAAGCAGATTCCACCATCTCCCTAAGTAACCCATTCCAGTGTTTCACCACCCTCCTAGTGAAATTTTTTTTCCTAAAATCCAACCTAAACCTCCCCCACTGCAACTTGAGATCATTACTCCTTGTTCTGTCATCTGCTACCACTGAGAACAGCCTAGATCCATCCTCTTGGAACGCCCCTTCAGGCAGTTGAAAGCAGCTATCAAATCTCCCCTCATTCTTCTCTTCCCAAGGGATCAGGCAGGTTTGTATTCAGGTGGCTAGCCTGAGCTGCCAGCCAGGCTAACTTGAGCAGAACAGTGTGTCTGTCCACCCATGCTAGGAAGCACCCTTCTCCCTGCTCTGCCAACATATCCTGAGGCACTTCTGAAATCCCTACCCTGCAGCAGCTGGCTGATTTCCAGAAGTGCCCTGTAGGTTGGCAGCTGAGCTCTGGAATATCTGGCCCCATCTTTCTAAGCTAAGAGTAGATCAAGCCACAGAAGTAGTCACCTACTCTTAAACCTACAAGAGTTCTTTGGAGTAGGAGTGTAGAGGCTTGTGGGACGTGGAATCCTCATTATTGGATGGTTCTGGGGTCAAGCATGGAGACAGTTCGGGAACCACTGCTCTATCCTTGTAAAATACAGAAGAAGGTGAATGAATAGGATCCTCTGACAGTCCTACTAACCCTGTCAGCAGCACTGCAAACGGGAGCCAGAGAAGCCACTGGGAATAAAAGGGCTTTCTGTGACCCTTGAAGGTCTTAGAAGGCTGCTGTGGAGTAGGATAGGATCTGGTAGTGGTACTGGAACTATGTTTATAGTGGGGCTACTGAGAGCTATTGAACCAAACTGTAAACCCTGTATATAATGGAAACCACTTCAATCTGGGGGTGCTGCGGCATGCCCAGGGCCTCTACTTCCAGCACCCATGGGATCTGAACCCTCCATTAAAGTTCAGTATTAAGGAAACTTCATTTACCCCAAACACAGTCAATTATTCTCCCTTGGGAGAATCATTACTTTTCAGGTCAGCTGTAGCAAGCCACCTATTCCAATACCACTCACTACAGCTGGCTTAGTGTGGCAACAATGTCCGCGTCAGGTTTGACTCTGACAGAGCAGGGGGCTTGGATTTGTCCCTGGAAGAAGCTGAGCCAAGGAATTGAGTCCTAGAGAGACTGGAGAGACCTAAATGCCTTTAGTCTGCAGAGCGTTAGAGTCTGAGCAGAGTTAGGGTATGGCTACACCTGCAGCAGTACAGCGCTGGGAGTTAAACCTGTCTTCGTACAGCTGAGTAGGGAAAGTGCGTCAGTC
>NC_133769.1:179462983-179576244 GCF_003597395.2 Chelonoidis abingdonii | reverse complement strand
CCTGTGGATCCTCCCCTTAGGCTGGGGGGAGGTCCTTTAGAAGTGGGCGAGCTTCGCCCGCCCACCCCTGGGATGCCAATAGGCTAACATACCTGTTTCTCAGTACTTTACTGTAGCCATCTGGCCTTGCCTCATCACAATAGTTACACAGGCCATTGCTAGACACTGTGGACAAGGCATCATTCTCAAAATATTTTTATCTCTAATGGTTTCCAACAAAAAAAGTGGCTTTCAAAACAGTAATGCAGCCTTCTCAAATTGGTTGGCACTCTTAAAAATAAGTAGCAAGTTCACAGATGCATAGATTATAAGGCCAGCTCTACACAACAGGCTTTTCTTGGTATAACTACATTGTTCAGGGTGTGAAAAATCCATAGCTCTTGTGTGACATAGTTATACCGACCTAACTCCAAATATAAACAGTGCTATGTTGATGGGAAAGCTTCTCCTGTGCCCATAGCTACTGCCTCTCAGATAGGTGGATTAACTACACTAATGGGAGAAGCTTTCCTGTTAGCATAGTAGCATCACCAGTAAAGCACGACAGCTGCACCACTGCTGTGCTGTACATGAAGAGAAGCCCTAAGACTAGAAGGAATCACTGTGATCATCTAATCTGAGCTCCTGCATAACACAAGCTAGAGAACATCCCTGAATTTATTCCTGTTTGACCTAGAAAAGGATCTAATCTTGATTTAAAAAACAGCCTGTGATGGAGAATCCACCGCAACTCTTGTTAAGTTTTCCCAATAATGAATTACCCTCACCGTTATAAATGTGTGCCTTATTTCAAGTCTGAATTTGTCAGCTTCAGTTTCTACCCACTGGATCTTGTTTATACCTTTGTTTGCTAGACTGAGGAACCCATTATCAAGTTTGTGTTCCTCATGTAGGTACTTACAGACTGATCAAGTCACCCCTTAACCTTGTCTTTGTTAAGGTAAATTGATTGAGCTTCGGGAGTCTCTCACTATAAGACATGTTTGCTAATCATTTACTCATTCTTTTGGTGCTTCTCTGAATTCTTTCCAATTTACCAATTTCCTTCTTGGTTGACACCAGAAATGGACCCAGACTTCTAGAAGTATTAGCACTAGCGCACTGTCTGGGCACTAGCTTCAAGCAAATGAACCCCTCAGCCCTGGCTCTCACCCCCTTTACTTACCCTGTGCAGTGTCCTTTGGAGGGGTAGAGTGATCAGACAGCAAGTGTGACAAATTGGGAAAGGGTGGGGAGTCATAGCCAGCTGTATAAGATAAAGTCCCAAATATTAAGACTGTCCCTATAAAATTGGGACAGCTGGTCACCCTACTGGGGAGACAGGACATAGGTGCTGGAAATAGGGTGCTGCCACACCTGCTGGTGTGAAGTGGTTTCCATCATATACAGGGTTTACAGTTTGGGTTGATGGCTCTTAGTACCCCCTATACAAACTGTACCCCTGAGGTGGGGCAATTCCTACCCACCCCACAGGTGGCATTCATGTGCTCCTTGCGTACACCCAAGCCAGCAAGGTTAGTGAGGGGCTCCAGGGCTGCGATCCACACCACAGTCACCCTGGACAGGGAAGAGCAGTGGTCTGGGTGCACCCCGTGCCTAGGGCTGAGAGCGGGGTGGGGGGGGACGGGGAGGCTGGGGATGTCCCAGACCTGCACCCAAATCCCTCTGAGATGCAACGTGCAAGTGTCCGGCACTACAATTCCCAGCAGGCAAAGCGAGTTTTGTCCCGCATGCGCAGCCCCGATGGGACCGATGTGGAATTGACTAGGGCGGCCATCTTTGTGCGGGGCGCGCCGCCACCTTCCCCGCTGCGGCGGCCATCTTTGTGTGGGGCGCTTTTCGCCCTTCGCTCCCCCGACTTCTTTTTTCCTTGAATCAGCCGGCGGCCCGATGGAAGGTGGAGGGGCCGGCCGGGGGCGCGCAGGCGCAGTAAGTGGGCGGCGACTGCCCGCCGGGCTGCACAATGGGGCCGCTGGTGGCGTGGACGCTGCGAGTGGCTGCCTGGTTCCAGCTGGTTCCCAGCCCGGGGAGCAGCGCTGCAGGTGAGAGGCTGCGATCGGGGCGGGGGTCCCTCCCAGCAGCACCCCCCCCTGCACTGGGGACCGGGGTATTTCCCGCCCCCAGAGCCCCGGGAGCCGTCCTGCTTTGCCCGCTGCCGCCTCTGGCGCTCAGTCGTTCTGCCCCAGCTGTGCTACCTCTTCCCCCGCTCGTGCCTTCCCCTGCGTCCCCAGTGCTCGCTTCCTCTCGCCTCCAGCCTGAGGCTCGGGCTTCCCCGCGCCGGGCCCCTGCAGCTCTGCCCCCATCCCCGCCTGCAGCCGGGTCCCGTGTGAGCTCTTCTGCCCGCCTAGGAGAGGCTTCCCCTTCCGTTTGGATCAGCCTCCTGCTGGTCACTGTGCAAGCTCCCTCGGCCGCCTCGCAGCCCTCTATGACCCACTCACCCTGCTCAGATGCTCTCTGCGGCGTAGCTTAGGATAGGAAGTACACACTCCTATATCCAAGTGAAACTACTCTCCACTCTGGGGTTTCATTTATTAGTATAAAGTAGTTTAACTCAAAGCCGGAGACTTCTCCAGGCTCACCACTTCATGATGCTTCTCCTGGACTTCTATTTTCCTCTGAAGAGTTTTGCTGCTGTTCTTTATTGCAAGTAGCTCCAACCAGCTGGTATAAAGAGCTTCTTCTTTGACCCTGGGTTTACTCTAGATCCACCCACAGGAGCCTCCTTGTAGGTCTGTGTCTACTTTTTACCCTTGTATCAGGCCTCAGCTCCCCAGACTTCTCTAAGCAGGGTACCTCTGCCAGCCAACTTTAGGATTCTTTGAAAAGACTCACCCTGACTCCTGATCTCTCATTCCTGAGAAAGCAGGATTCCTCCTATATGAAGCCTCACGCCAGACTACCATCCTGTGATGCCTGACCGCATGACCCAACCACCAGCCAAATCCAAACTCATCACCTGGGAGGTGGAAAACTAGGCACAGGTCGGGATGAGCCTCACCCCCCTTACAAGGTGACAGAGTCCTGTGGCACCCTATAGACTAACAGATGTATTGGAGCATAAGCTTTCATGGGTGAATATCCACTTCATCAGATGTCATGCATCTGACGAAGTGGGTATTCACCCACAAAAGCTTATGCTCCTCTACTTCTGTTAGTTTGTAAGGTGCCACAGGACTCTGTCGCTTTTTACAGATCCAGACTAACACGGCTGCCCCTCTGATACCTGTCCCCTTAAAAGGCTAGCCCACCTAGTGACAGGTATTTTACAGTTGGAATAGGAGAGTAGCCCAGCTAGTGCAAAGTGCACCTTCTTGAGATGGCTCTGTGCATGTTCACTAGCTGCTTAGTAGTAGTGCTAGTAATATACAGCACCTACATCCCACATGTCCCTTTATCTAGATGTTTGGTTGAGTAAGGACAATGCCTTGACGGGAATCCAAGATTTGGTCTCTGGTACCTAGGAGAGTAAGGGGCAGACATTACGGAGCTTTCTTTCTGCCCCTCTCAGAAGTGGGGAAAAATCAAAGGAGAGCTGATTCCCAGATTCCAAGGCCAAAAGGGACCATTGTGATCATCTAGTCTGACCTTCTATAAAGCACAGCCCATAGAACTTCCCCATAATAATTCTTAGAGCAGATCTTTTAGAACAACATCCAATCTTGATTTAAAAATTGTCGGTGTTGGAGAATCCACCATGACCCTTGGTAAATTGTTCCAGTGGTTATTTATTTTCTCTCACTCTTAAAAATTGATGTCTTATTTCCAGTCTGAATTTGTCTAGCTTCAATTTCTAGCCATTAGGTCATGTCATAACTAGGTAGCATGTACAAGTAAAAATACTTTCCTTTAAACCACAGGTTCAAATCCAGCTCTCTCTAGCACTGACCAGAGTCATTGCTACCTAATGCTTGTTCAGTGGCTTATGTGAATTTAGTCTGTTCTTTCAATCTGGATTGAGGAATCCACATTAAAAGAACCACTCTCACCTCTGGCACCCCCTTGCTGACAGTTTCAATGGAGAAGTCATGTACTAAATAAACATGGACATTCAGCTCCCTCTCACACCTAGAGGCAGCACCACCATGTAATGTGTCGGACACATAGATAAGAGTAGTACAGAAATGGTCTGTGGTGTTCGACACACACCATTGGTGTCATCAGACCAGCTGGCTTTCATGGACTTGAAGACCCATTCATCTCCTGGTAGCTGCTGTGATAATATAATGGATGTACTATATTAAGTCTTTTTTGTTCTCTCTTTCTTTCTTCCAGATGTAAAATGGAAACATTTCATTGGCCAGATTGACAGAGCAGTGGAGAGCTACAGACCATGTATAAGGGAGAATTGCAGCTGCTACCAAAGGTGAGGACATGTTTTCCTGGTTGCCTGAGGGGCCCTCTGGCATGAGAGAGAAAATACTCTTGCAATACACTGATACGTGGGGTGTAGCTGTTAGGTTAGACCTCAGCCACTTATCATATCTTCAACCAAGGAGGGAAAACTAGTATTAAAAGGAACACTATTGATGGCCTTCTGAAAAAAATTAGTTGGTGGCTCTTGCTGTTTCCTAGAGGAGGGACGTCCACACACAAAAGCTACCCTCCTAATTTTTTCTTTGTTGGCAGCATCAGTAGTAAAGCAGGTGACTAACTGGACCATAGTCTACTCTAAATGCTCCTTTTGCTCTCCTGCTGATGGCCCCTCCGGAGCAGGATTGCGTCACTGGCTTCCTGTGCTTTAACAATCCTGTGGATGAGGGCTTCAGTCTCTACCCATGTTTATCTGATACCTCTAAACAGCACCACGCTTTTAAATGAAGACAGTGGTGAGAGGAGAAGGAAGAATCAAAATGTGCAGCCTACACAGTGGAGTACTTGGAAGACAAGAAAGCCATCAGAGTAAAGTTAGGAAACATGAGAACTGGGAATGTAATATCTTCCCTAATGTGTCTAATGAAAGATGGTGTCTCTTCTTTCTCAGTGTTAGGGAGCAGGACTTGGCTCCCTTTCAAGGAGGCATCTCCAAGGACCTGCTGTCCGATGTGGTTAGCCGGAAGCTTGGGACGCACTACCAGATCATCAAGAACAAGTTGTACCGTGAGCATGACTGCATGTTCCCTGCTAGGTGAGAGCAATGCAGAAAATCTCATCCATGCCACAGGGAAACAAAAAATTACTCCAGAACCAGCCACGTGACCATTTACTGAGCGGAAGAGTGTTTTAACAGGTCTCAATCCCAGTGTGTGAGGGGAAGATCCTGATGAAGCGTGCACTGGATTGAAATCTACGCTCTGCAATTAGTTGGACCAGGGGTTAGAAGAGGTTAGAGTCCCAGAGAAGGCTGGCTTAAATTTTTGTGGGGAGCAAGGTTGGCTGAAAGGGATAATTTTCATTGTTGCTTGGATCAAGGTTGGGTTGAGAGTCAGAGAGGGCTAGTGACTGTATCCAAGCTACCTTTATAGTGTGGGAAGATAATTTAGTGCTCCTTTGTTCAATGAACTGAGAGGATCCAGAGGGAAGATTCTTATCTATTTTCCCTGCATTTGCACCCTCTATCATAGTAACATCCCTTTAGTGGAAAGGGTTGGATGCAGATGCCTTCACGGTTCATCAGTGCTGCTCCTCAATTAACCAGGAGAGTTTACTGCAAAGTAGGGTGGGTAAAAATCTTGGTTAAAAAAATTCAGAAATATATTTTTTGTTTTAAATTATGGTTTTTTTAAAAAAAAATTATCTTTTTATAATGCATTACCCGTTTTTTACTTTCTTCCTATTTAATGGTCTTTAATCATTAAAACAGGTTTGTTTTGTAATTGTTTCTTTAATTAATTTCTTAACTGTTAGTTGGAGTTCAGATTTTACATAGCTATGTTTTTCTGCTATGGAGGTTCCATGATTAAAATGCTCATCTGTGACATATGAAAAAAACAAACATGTCTAGGGCCTCAGTAACATTCTCACAACTTTTCAATAGACTACACTTCCTAAAGTCAAGAAAGCTTGAAATGTTTTGACCAAACTATAGTCCTCCATTAGGGGGTTGCTATTTTGAAGTTACTGGGACATGATCTCCAAGTTGCCTAGGGTCTTTTGAAAATCCCACCAGTAGGTACATAAATCTGGGTACTGGCTCTAATTTTGTAACTTTTCACTTGTGTGTATTAAAAAGTTCACAATAAGTTGTTAATATATTGAAAGTATAAATAACTTTTCATTGGTAACATAGTGTCAGTCTTTGTCACTTCAATACAAAATTGCTTCTAAGAGAAGTTTTTAATGGAAATACAGTTTTAGCTTCAGGAACTGCAAACTACTATGCATGTGTTTAACTTCAAACATCTGAATAATGGAAGTCAGTCAGACTATTTGTGGGACTAAAGTTCTGTGCCCAAGTTTTTCAGGCTAAGAGCCTTCATTTTCAATATTTTGAGTTGTTTTCTATATAGCAATTTTGGATGATTAAAATCCCCTCGCAGTAACAGCATTTTTAAAAACCCAACATTTATTATCTAGTTCATTGTACATATTAATGTAAAGTTTCAGTAGCACAAATTTTCAAATTAGCGTTACAGAATCTCAAGCTAATTTAAATAGTTTGTTTTAAAAAAATGCACGATTTAAATCAGTTAATTACATTGTCTTGATTGAAATCACTTCACCCTGCTACAAAGTGACCTGAGATGCTTGCTCCTGTCCCTTGCCAACCTAGAAGGCAACAGATGAGGGGTCCTTCCCTGCTTATGTGCTTGAGAGTAAAGGATTGACCTAGGAATTGAACTGCAGTGTCTTCCGCTAGTGCACAGCCTACTGACCAAATCTTCCCACTTGGGAAGAAATCACTTTATCAGAGTTATCTTGTTCTCTTCTGATCTGTTGCATTATGTTTGTGGCTTCCTCAGTCACTCATTAGGTGAAGAACTCTTCAGTGATGGACGTGAATGCTAAATAAGGGCTAATCCGTTAAATTTCCTATGGTTGGGTTATGGTCAGTCCTTGGCTGGGAGATTCTAGTAAAAGCCCAAGTTCTTCAGCAGGTGGTATTGATGATTTGATTGGTGCCATGCCACTTTTGAGTCACCCGTAGAGCCAGCTCCAGCCTGATGTCTTGCTTGAAATGGGCTGTTTCAAACGAGACATAAAACTAAGATTTTGACCACTTATCATCATAAACAATCCCAGGGCAGTTTTTTCTGCCAGAATAGGAATGTTTACCCTGCATGATTATAATTACATTCTGCCACTCTAGATTCCCTAAGCAGTTCCATTTGGATGGGTTAGTCTTGATTTCCTGTCCTAGACAGCTGAGTAGTGGTGTGCGCTCTGAAACTATTATGTTGCCTCCCTGAATTTCAATGGTGGGTGGAGTGATTGCTGTGTCTATTGTCTACAGATTGTACACTTTGTTGAGTGCTTCTGGGGCGTTTGGATGAAAGATACTATGTAAATGTCTATTATTAAGGCCCTACTTAACTTGCGATATTGCAGTAATTGCGAATTCTGCACTATTAGGCTTCCACCACAGTTTTGACAGTGGGAGCTACACCGTATATGGGGCTGACAGCAGGAGTCCCCGCTCTCAGCACCGGGTGGCTGATAGTGGAAAATCACAGAAAAATAATATTACTTTTCTGCAGTTTTCCATGGCTTGTCCACAACTCAGCCGCAATTTTTAGACAATCATCCCGTGATTCAAGTTGGGCCTTATCTATAATACATGTAGAAAAACCTACCCAGTAGGCAGTAGTACCACTCGACAGAAGAGTCCCAACGGTTCCTGGAGAAGATGAAAGCATTAATTACCTCACTGTCTTTGTTTCCAACTAGCTCCAAACCTGGCCATCCCATACTTCAGCGTTTGTGTCCTCCAGCTTCGTTCTCCTTTGTAGCTTTTCTTTTCCACCTTCTTCAGCTCTTCCCCTTCAGAAGAGTAACTGGTGGGGGAAGCAAAGGCCTGGTGACACCAAACCTTTTGCTCATGGCTTTTCGTTGTTTGTCAATTCTCTGCAGATGTAATGGGGTCGAACATTTCATTCTGGAGATCAGCAGCCGCCTCCCAGACATGGAGATGGTAATCAATGTGCGAGATTACCCCCAGGTCCCCAAGTGGATGAAGCCAGTCATGCCAGTATTCTCCTTCAGCAAGGTGAGAGTCTGCAGGCACCTTTGTGATAGTGGGGGACACTGTGACCTGCATTTCATCCTCTAGTTCATTGCAGTCACAAGAGTAAGAAGTTATAAATTCCTTTCCTAATGGGACACAGGAATTTTTAAGTGAGTGGGGGTTCTATCACAATGTAATTTCTTTTTCCGATACCCCAAAGGCTCTGAGTCAAAATTACCCTTTTCTTTCAGATGTAAAACCTGCAGTTGTTTGCTCTTCATATTTGTAGAGTTTCTCCTTCTAGCTCTCGAGTGCAAAGAATTAGAAATTTGTTCAAGGGAATGACCCCCTCACAAGCTCATGCTCCAGATAAGTGTCTCAACTGTCCAACAGTGGGGTGATGCATACCGCCACTGGATTTAGTGCCGTTCTCCCTGTGGTTCATTATCAGCTTTAGATCTTTGATAAAGTTATAGTTTCCAGGGGTGGCTCCAGGCACCAGCACGCCAAGCGCATGCTTGGGGCAGCAAGCTGCAGGGCGCGCTCTGCTGGTCACCGCGAGGGCGGCAGGCAGGTTGCCTTTGGCTGCATGCCTGCGGGGGGTCTGCTGGTCCCGCGGCTTCAGCGGACCTCCCGCAGGTGTGCCGCCAAATCCACGGGACCAGGGATCTCCCGCAGGCAAGCTGCCAAAGGCAGCCTGCCTGCCATGCTTAGGGCGGCAAAATACCTAGAGCCGACCCTGATAGTTTCATTTTAAGATCTCTGTTAAGGGAGCGGGCTTGTGGCCTCACTAAAAACTCAGTTGACCATCATATAGTTGCTTTGAGTTAATTTGTATATTATAATCTTGGTTGGTAGTCCAGAAAAGTAACGGTAACTTTTTCTCATAGCTATGAGGTCACACCCGTGAACTGTAGCCTCGGGATTACATCACGGCTGTGAAAAATTACAGGAGTTTATTGGAGTTCCTTCTTTATTTCAAGTGGAATGTGGCCAATGGAGCCAGCTGCTCAGATACCAGTTGGGGGTACAGTACAAATGCTTTTACAGAGCCATTGGGAAGTGCTGATAGACATTGGATGCTCAATTCCGATAAGGGCCATTTGGCCAGTGAAGTTAAGTGGCATTGCTTAAGGGATTATGTCTTTACGGTGACTTGTAGAATGGTCTCCAGGAAGTCTGATGTGTATTAAAGAGAAGCCATGGGCAGCCTAGATGGCAATGTGTTGCAGGAAATGGTCATAACAGTACTGCCTATTTTATGACCAATAATATCGTTTGTAGCTATATATAATTCATACTCTGGTTTCCAGCCCAGGGACCCTAATGGCAGCATCTGTTGGCAGCCAACCTTTCACTGCCAGAGTTGATACATTTCCCTGGGCTACTTCCCCACAGCTCCCCTGCTTCTCTCTCTCAATGCCTTCTTCACCCTTACTGTAGGGCTCCCTTCCAGTGGCTCGAAGGTATCTTCATTACTCAGCCCTTCAGCCACACTTCCTCTCCTCTGGCTCCCTACCTCTTTTTGGAGTGAGCCCTTTTTATAGCATCAGAGGGGCCTTAATTAGAGTCAGGTGCTTAACAGCCTCACCTGACTCTTAGCAGGTTAATTGGAGTCAGGTGTTCTCATTAGCATGGAGCAGCCCCTGCTCTGGTCTGTCAGGGAACAGAAAACTCCTTATCCAGTGGCCAGTATATCTGCCTTCTGCTGTTCCCAACTGGCCTGGGTCTATCACATCAGGCTAGTTACAAGGAATTGTCCTTATCATGTGTACTGGCTAAATACCTGTGTGTGTTTGTTTTTTTTTGTTTTTTAAGCAAAACCCAGTTGCTCCTCTTCTTAACAGTGAGGGTGAAACTTGGTTAAATGCATGGTCACTTGTGTACCTGCTGATTTTCTTGTTTTTAAGACTTCTGAGTACCATGATATCATGTATCCCGCCTGGACATTTTGGGAAGGGGGACCAGCTGTTTGGCCAATTTACCCGACAGGTCTTGGGCGCTGGGACTTAATGAGAGAGGACCTCCGAAGGTACGTTTCAGGAGAGAGGAGTTTTTTTCATAGAAAAGAAACCACTCAGCATAACTATGCAAGAGAACCTCCTAGCATGGTGGCAATAACTTCTAAGCCAATTAGGTCTATTTTCCTGAAGCCAAATCATCTCGTGCTTGGGGAGACTGTTTTTACACAAGAGGAGACAGGACTTTTCTAAGACAATAGCTCTCAACCTTTCCGGACTACTTTACCCACTTCAGGTGTCTGATTTGTCTTGTGTACCCCCAAGTTTCACCTCACTTAAAAACTACTTGCTTACAAATTATTTACTTTCTCATTTTTACCATATAATTATAAAATTAATAAGTTGGAACATAAATATTGTACTTACATTTCAGTGTACAGTAAATAGAGCGGTATAAACAGGTCATTGTCTATATGAAATTTTAGTTTGTACTGACTACGCTAGTGCTTTTTATGTAGCCTGTTGTAAAACTAGGCAAATATCTAGATGAGTTGATATATCCCCTGAAAGACCTCTGCGTACCCTCAGGGGTACACATACTGCGAGTTCAGAACCACTGATCTAAGAGTAAGTCTGAACTGCAATTAAAAAACCCATGGCTGGCCTGTACTAGCTGACTTGGGCTTCTGGGACATGGACTGTAGAGCTGTTTAATTGCCGTGTAGACGTCCAGTCTTGCAGTTTAATTTCAGGGTAGACATCCCTGCGAGGTTCCCAGCACTCGGGCTGCAGCCCGAGCCAGAATGTTTACACTGCAGTTAAACAGCCCCACAGCACCAATCCCATGAGCCTGAGTCAGCTGGCACGGGCCAGCTGTGGATGTCTGATTGTAGTGTAGACATACCCTAGGGGACCAGAGTCACTGACTAGTAAGGCACAAGAAGCTTGTGAGAGGGTATTTTTCATTTGGCCATGATATATTCTTTTGTCAATCTAAGGGTTGGTCTCCCTCAGAGAGCAGCACTTAAGCCTGGTCTACACTACAGAGTTAGGTTGGCCTAAGGCAGCTTACGTCGACCTAACTCCGTAAGCGTCCACACTGAAATGCAAAAAAAGGAAAGCAGCGGGATAAGTAGTGAAATGTGAACTGGAGTTTTAAAATGATTTAAGTTTCAATAATTCACAGTGCTACTGATAACAGGAAAGAGTTTGTTTTTGTGTGTATAGATTGATATATACCCCTATAACATCTTGGCTAGAGAGCTACCATCTGTGGAAAAGGCCCATCTTGTTGGGCTTAGCGGAGATGTTTTTCTGCTCTAATGAAAGAATTGTTTCCCATCAAACCTCAAGAATAATGAAATGTGACTATACTGCAGAAACTGAGGACACTTTTTTATGCTTGTGTTAAATTATTTATTCTCACATATTAAAAAATGTTTCCAGATCTGCGGAAAAATGGCCGTGGAAGAAAAAAATCTCCAAAGGATATTTTCGAGGATCCAGGTGAGCGCATTTTCCAGCTCCAGGTTATTCTGGCAATATAGGCTGCCAACAGGTGCCAGTTTAATTAAGACCAAAATAAGGCTGATGAAAATATGCACTAGCTTTTTATTTCTGGGGATCTTTAAGTACTACTTGACCCAGCAGTTGCCATTTAAAAAGCAGTATGTGCAGTTCTATGACATTTCCTGTGCTAAGTGTAGGCGATATTGCAAAGACTATGCCAAAGGGAAATAGTGCTGCACAGCAAATAATGCTTTGTTCACCCTCACCCCACCACATGGCTACTGCTGTTTTTGTCCACTTCATGAGGAAAAATACCTGAGAGAGTTAGGTTCAATCACTAGTTTCTGCTTGAATCAGTAAGAAAGCAGAATATACTTGGCTTGAGAAGCAGTGGTGGAGCTGCATGGGGTTGCATTTAGGGATACTGCAGCTGGAAGCAGACCTTCCAGCCCAAATAAATAGACTTGCCCTAGCATGCTAAAAAATAGCAGAGGCTTGGGTTAGCTACCCGAGCTCAGACCCACCCTGCTCCCTGGATCCAAGCTCAGGTGGCTAGTGAGCCTCAACCATTGCCACAGCATCCACACAGCTACTTTTTAGTGTGCTGGCACAAGTCCCACTAGCCTGAATCTGTTGACCTGGGCTGGGAAGCTTGCTCTTAGCTGCAGTGCCTTACAGTGTCAGCTGTCTGGACTTGTGAAATTTTCTCTAGGTACTAACCAAAAAATGTACCCAAAATATGTTTCTAAAAAGCAAATTGGGTCCACCACCTTGTACAACATCCCCTCGGCTCATGTGCCAAGCATTAGCTGCCATTTGCAACTAATTTAGTGTAGTAAGATATACATATAACAATAGCGGTGGTGGGTGTGCTATGAAGAGTTCAGGTGTTTTTAGTTCTTAATTAATAAATGGTTTGAATAAGGACTCTTTTTGTTCTGTATTTTGCTTCCCTTGCAATGGGAACTACAGCTACTTTGATATGCATTGGAAGGTTTGTCTGGTATCATCATAGCTCCTTTTTGGGCATCTATATGCTTTATTTTGTAATTCTCTGCAGCAGTGCACTTTAGTGACTCAACAAGTATCCTTGCAGCAATGATGGGACGAGTAAGGAAGGAGCAGACTATTTTGTCCTATTGTTTATAGGTTGTGCATTTAAGAAAACAGACATGAAAATGTGCAACTCTCAATAGTGTATCCAGGGGGCAGAGAGAATGAAGATTTGATTTCAGGTCACACCCATGTTAATTTTTCTCCTAACAAAGGGCCTAATCCTAAAAGATGCTAAACGTCTCTGAACTTCATAATTTAGATATAAATTGGGAGTAGCCTGCACTTCTCAGGATCAGGCACGAAGATAATAGCTCTTTTGCTGATTTGTTCTGAATAATGTTTAAAGACTATACCACTTAAAACTAAATGGGATAAGGGAATATCACTTAGAGTTATTCCATTTCACATACCCCCTTTCCCCCAGATATGTCGTCCTGCAGATATTGTGAGCAGCATTTAGCAATATTGCCTTCAGGCCACACAAGAGCCAGTCTGATAGAGACCAGGAGGTATTTCTGTCTTGAATCCCATTGTTAGTTGGCCGTCATGCAGACGTGCGGAATTGGAGACATTCAGAATGACACTGACTGATCTGAATGTTGTTTCTCTTGCAGAACAAGTCCTGAGAGGGATCCCCTCATTGTTCTGTCTCGAGAGAACCCAGAACTCGTCGATGCTGAGTACACTAAAAACCAGGCCTGGAAATCTGAAAAAGTAACCACTAAGGAGCCAACTGCATAAGCAGCTTAGGAAGCAATAGTTTAAAAAGGGCAATTTCAAGTGCTTTATGTAAATGTTGCTTCTTAGGAGACTGGTGATAAAATTGGTGGGGGAGGCTGTGTCACTAGTTAAGCCACTTCTAAGTCAGGCGTTCAAATTATTGCCATCAGATGGCTGTATCTGTCTAATGTAGGTATGTGCATGGCTCCATCATTACAGTCTCTGAGCATCTCACAAGAATTTAAAAATAAGTAACAAGCACTCCCCCTTCTCCCAGTCTGTAGGATAAATAACTTGAGGAGTTTTTTTATTGTGTGTGTGTGTGTGAGACACAAAAGAGGTTGTTAAGAGAAAGTGGCATCAGAGAGAGGAGTTTTCCATGTAGATCTGAATGCAGCGAGAGCCAGGGTCATTTCTATCTTTCAGGCATGAGTCCCTTAGTGTAACACAAGTCCTGTGAAGTTCTGTTTCCAGCACTTGTGAATCTCCCCCTGGTGGTTGATAGTTTCACTGTTGTGGGAGCTCAGAGGGAGAGAGACTCTCACAGGTAGCTTTGAATCCAACAGAGGGCTTTGAATAGCAGGGAAAGGACTTTGGAGTAGGGTGACCAGATGTCCCGATTTTATAGGGACAGTCCTGATTTTTGGGTCTTTTTCTTATATAGGCGCCTATTACACTCCCACCCTGATCCCGATTTCTCACATTTGCTGTCTGGTCACCCTACTTTAGAGTGAATTCTGCATGTACTTCCTACTGAATATAGAGAGTGGAGCACTGGAGGGATGTGATCAGGGTGACCTGTGATGCTACTGATGTTTTATCCCAATTAGAGCTTTCCCAGGGTGGGTGGCTTCAATCCTAGAGTTGCAGTAACCAGACCAGGAGGTCATGAATTCATGGATTGCTGTAGCCCAGTCTGTGTTTGATGGACTAGAGCACAATCTTCTTTTTATCTTTTGCTCTCCTGGTTATTTGAGCATCTAGTAGCCTTAACCTGTCCAAATGAACCCCAAAGCTAGAGACTGACTTGACTTAAACTTAGAAGCAGATGCCCACAATTGTGGGGGAAGCAAGTTCTTTGAAGTGCTTCCCTCTTCTACCAGCTCATTCTTCCCTTGGTTTGGCTTTAGCCAGCTGCCCTTTTTCCAGGTGCTGCTTTTGGCTAGGCACTGAGAAATCTGGGCAGCTGTGCTGCTCATGTTTGATATAGATATAGAGTTGGTGCTGTCATCTGGAAATGGCTGGCACTTCAGCTCTGGTTGTCTGACCTGCTCCCCCAAAGGCTTCATATATGTGCTGAACAATAGTGGAGAGGGGACAGTAGAGCCTATGGGACTCCACCCATGAGGGCTGTAGAGGAACTGTTGCCCATAACAATCTTCTGTGGTTCCGAGAAGAAAGATCTGACCCACTGAAGGCATCCTTCCAGGAAGCTGGACTGAGGTTTTTCATTGTCAGTGAGGAAAATTCTTGTCAGTTTGCAAAGACCATCACTTAGATTCAGACTGTGGTAGCAGAGCAGGCTCTTTAGGGGACAGAGGGCTGGGCATTCTCTGCTTGAGTTTAAGCCATTGTTGTTCACTGAGGTTTTAGACATGTGGGAGAAGCAACCAGAGACAGTAGCAAAGATTATTTTGGCCCCTGTGATTGAGGGTGTGTGTCTGCTGCCTGTCTGCTGAGGATGGGGGTCTGGGAGTCAGTGACCAACGTGGTTTTTTGCTATCTGCATCTGCTCAGGAGGTTGCAACCCTTCCTCTGTGATGGGGGAAGTTCACACTGTGGTTAACTGTTAACTCTTCAGGGGCATGTTGGAGGCTTTTTGACGGTTCCTGTACACTAACCAACAACACTTTCCCCCAGCACTATTAACTTAGAAGTTCCAGTGCACACAGAGATGAGGAAAATGCATTGCTAAAGCCCAACCCTCTTTATAGTCATTAAGTAAGAGACTTGTTCTTAGAATGTTTGTAACGTACAGAGAATATTTCTCAGGTAAAGATGAGAGAGGCCCCCAAAGATGCTAATACAATTAGAAGCCAAACTGGTTTCCCATGACCAGGGAGACTTTTGAGACTTTAGCCTTATTTATGGTTTGTTGAAGAATAAGCCTCATGCAAAATGTGATGAGAAAATAAATTGTACTGAAGTAATTTTTTGAAGTCTCTTTTTCTTGAAGGACACACTTGGGAAACCGCCTGCGAAGGAAATTCGTCTGGTTGATCACTGCAAATACAAGTGAGGTTTTGCTCAATAAATCTGTTCAGGAGCTGCTGAAATCTTGTCTGATAGTATTGCTAGGCTTGTTTGTTTTAATGTGTCATTTTCTTTTTAAGGCCCCAATCCTGCAACTGAATGCATGCAGGCAGGCAGATCTCTGCATCTATGTGGAGTCAACTGAAGGTTTGGGAGAGCTTAGTTTGGCCTCTTTAAATGTCAGTGTCAAGAGACTGCCAAGTCTGGAACGTAAAGGAGAACTGAAGAGTTCTGTGGAAACTAACTACAAAAGCCTCCTTTACACCAAAATGTTTAAAATTAAGCATGTCCTTTTTACTTCCCTACCAAACCCTGAGTTCAGGGTTCTCTGCAGTTGTTTATATTGCTAATCTCCATGGCATAAGAAATGCAGCTCTTGGTCTGGTATCTGTAATCTGACCTTGGCAGGTGAAGTGTCTTTGTTCTCACTTTCTCACTAGTTCTTACATTAGAGGCAGGAGGGATGGAAAATGCAAACTTGTTAGCTAGAGCCTAGTCTCTCCACACATATTTTTCATTTGAGGTGAGGGCACTAAGCATTTCAGATTTTAAAAAGCAGCCAAAGTTTCAAAAAAGTGCTTAAAAAAAAATAAATCCTGAGTTAATGGATGGGGAATGCCAATACAAAATCAAATTTTTCTTTGCTTCTCTTTTTACAGATACCTGTTTAATTTCCGAGGGGTAGCAGCCAGTTTCCGCTTCAAACACCTCTTCTTGTGTGGCTCATTAGTCTTTCATGTAGGGGAAGAGTGGCTTGAGTTCTTCTACCCACAGCTGAAGCCTTGGGTACATTACATCCCAGTCAAACCAGACCTCTCTGATGTCAGGTAGGAGACTACAGGTGATTTTCTGGAATGACTCAATGATCCCAAGTGTGTTATGCAGAGTATTTCATGCAGTGGGCTGTATGCTACTCATGCTACTCAAGGTATGATCAGGCTTGGGTTGTACTGACAAATACCCACGCTGTGCTCATATTCAGTGCACCGAAGGTAGAAAGAACGTCATGTGGCATTTGCTGATCCCTTAGACAGTGGGGATATATATGTTTCATTCTCCTTTCTTTGTAAAAGAAACAAAGTTCTCAGTACATATTAGTCATACAGGAAATAGTTTAGAGCCATAGACATGTTGAGGAAAAATATATTACTGGCCTCATTAGAGAGAGACAGTAAATGTTGACATTCTTCTAACATAAGTTTGATTATTGAAGGTATTTTTGATTATTCCTTACCTTTTTAGTAGTAATATCTATTCTGAGATCTAGACCAGGAGGATGTCGCCGATGTTCAGCACACCTTGAACCTAAAGGTTAGAAGTGAAAATTGAGACAAGCCGTCAGCATTTCTGACTTAGAGTAAAAAGGAGAGCAGTCATCTTAGCTGTTAATGGTTCCAAACATTTGTCAGCTGCCGAAATTCAGATTCCCCCTTATCCCCCCGCCAAGACTGGTATGAAAGTTGGGTTATGAAAGTAGCAGCATCAGCCACATTCTTGACTTTAGGATTCCCAAATCTAGTTCTGCCACAACACAGTACCTGGGTGTGCGGTATTATGCATTGAGCCAATACTTAGTTGCAATTTTTCTTTTTCCTTTTAGGGAGCTGTTGCAGTTTGTGAAGGAAAATGATGATGTAGCACAAGAAATTTCAGAGAGGTAAATTGTGTATTCTTCCTGATTGTCAAACACCCATCCTCCAATACTCTTTGTACCATACAGCATTCAAAAGAGATACCTGTCAAGGACAGCCTGGTGATAACAGTGCACAATGTATCTATCTATCTTCAGCAGGGAGAGTGGCGAGCGCAGGGTATTGATAACAGAACTCTTCACCTCTAGTTCAAATTTGATCCATGTCAATAGTCCCCCAAAGAGGTATCAGATACTGATAACTTTTGTTCACTGTACAAAATGAGTTAGCCCCAGCAAACAAATGTCCATTTCACAAAAATGCTACCACCACCACTGGCAGTAAATGTCAAATAGGACTGATTGGTGGGGCAGTGTAGGGGAAGCTTGCAGTGCCACTCCCTAGGCTGTACCTGTCTTGTGAATAATTAGTCATCAGAGCTGCTAGTGGTAATGAAAGGTGTCACATTAACATTAATAATAAATCAGTATATAGCACTGTACATCCAAATTCTCATGTTTCCCCATTTAAAAAAAAAAATCTGGGAAAATTGATCTAAAATAGCTAAATCCAAGAATTTTTAATCTTTCAGGAACAAAGTTTGACTTTGAGCTGTCACTTTATTTTTGTTTGCCTCCAGGGGGCACCAGTTCATCATGGACCACTTGAAGATGGAGGATGTCTCTTGTTACTGGGAGACTCTGCTGACTGAATACTCTAAAGCCCTGACTTACAAAGTTAAGAGGAGGAGAAACTATGATGAGATTGTCTCCAAACACTTGAAAACAGAACTTTAAAACCATTGTGGTTCTCTTTCCAATTCAAGGCCTGGGACTGGTGGTCACTGAAAATCCAAAAACTGGTGTACCTTCTGTTACTCTTCGTCCCTTAGGCCTGGTTTACACTACGTGTTTCAACCAAATTTAGCAGCGTTAAACCGATTTAACCCTGCACCCATCCACACAACGCGACCCTTTATATCGATATAAAGGGCTCTTAAAACCGATTTCTGTACTCCTCCCCGACGAGAGGAATAGCGCTGAAATTGATATTGCCATGTCGTATTAGGGTTAGTGTGGCTGCAAATCGACGGTATTGGCCTCCGGGTGGTATCCCACATTGCACCATTGTGACTGCTCTGGAAAGCAATCTGAACTCGGATACACTGGCCAAGTAGACAGGAAAAGCCCCGCGAACTTTTGAATTTAATTTCCTGTTTGCCCAGTGTGGAGCTCTGATCAGCACGGGTGGCGATGCAGCTCCAAAAAGAGCTCCAGCATGGACCATACGGGAGATACTGGATCTGACCGCTGTACGGGGAGACAAATCTGTTCTATCGCAGCTCCATTACAGAAGACGAAATGACAAAGCATTTGAAAAAATCTCCAGGCTTTGATAGACAGAGGCCATAGCACAGTGCTTTGTGACAAGCGTAACGGAAAGCCAAAGAATCAAATGGACGCTCATGGAGGGAGGGAGGGGTTAGTGAGGCCTCCAGCTAATCCCACAGTCCCCACAGTCTCTGAAAAGCATTTGCATGCTTGGCTGAGCTCCCAATGCCTAAAGGGTCAAAAACATTTTCTCGGGTGTTTCAGGGTATATGTCGTCAATTTACACCCTTCCCGTGACACTGTTTTTGCATTGGGATCTCAACCCAGAATACCAGTGAGCGGGGGAGACTGCGGGAACTATGGGATAGCTACGGGATAGCTACTCACGGTGCAACACTCCGGAAATCGACGGTAGCCTCAGTACATGGACGCACACCGCCAAATTAATGTGTTTAGTATGGCTGCGTACGCTCGACTTTATACAATCTGTTTTACAAAACTGGTTTATATAAAATCAGAATAATCCCGTAGTGTAGACATACCCTTAGATTTATTATCTCATACTCTAAAGCAGTGGTTCTCAACCAGGGTCCGCGGACTCTGTCTGAGGTGTCCATGAAAGACTGAAAACTGACTGAACAGAATTCAACTATATATACAGACAGTGTATTTCCAAAGGGGTCTGCAAATGAAAAAAGGTTGAAAACTACTGCTGTAAAGCTACAGCAAGCAGCATTATTGTTACTTTAAAATAGTTTTTGTACAATGAGAGTGAATCATGTTAGCTAGACCCAAAACTCCCGGAGAACATATATAATCAGTGAGGTGGTTGACTCTTGTGCTTAGAGCAGGGAACTGGCAATCAAGACCCCTGGGTTTTGTTACTACCCCTATCTCTAACTCACTGATCCTGATCCAAAGTCCATTGCAGTAAGTGGGAGTCATCAGTGGCCTTTGGATCAGGCCCCAGGGGACCTCAGGCTAGTCATTTTAAACCCTCTGTGCCTCCCTCCATGTAGGTAGACTCCTATTTGGGGCAAATTGCCAATGTTATTGTGATTGTGTGATGGCAGTTTGGGTACAAGTGTTTCCTGTCGGCAGCCGTGGTTGGTTTTTTAGCTTACCGTTATGGGTGGGTTAGGGCTGTTGTTTTTAAGTCTGTAAAGCACCCATATGTTAACGCCATGTTGGACACTAAAAAGTACCTTTTGAACAGCTAAACTACCTACCTCACTGAGGGATTTTGATGATGGATGAATGTTTTTAAAATGCTCTCTGATCCTGAGATGTGAGGTGCAGTCATAATGCACAATGTTCTCTGTCTTTGCCACCCTAAGGTGTATGCCTCCCATCCCTTGCATTTGCCCTAAATAATCTCAAGGCCTTACATAAAGTCCGCCTGTCTTTTGACCAAGGATAAGCTGGATAGAGGTTTTAGTCTGTGCATTCCTTTGGACACTTTTACCTTATGTTTTAAAAGTTGGGTTCTTCGAGCGATGTTCCTGTGGTTGCTCCACTCCAGGTGTTGGTGTGTCCCTGCACCTTCGCTCGGAGATTTTTACAGCAGTACTCATACCGGTCACGCACGCGCAGAGCCTGCCTCCGCACCCCCCATGCTCTCAATGTACCATAATGGTACTTGTGCGTGACTGGTCTCCTCATTTCCTTCTCTACCCTCCCTGGCCTGAGACAGAGCTCAGCAGACTTGTTAGAGACTTTCTCTTCCTTTGTTCAAATTCCTTCCTAGTTAGTTTGTTACCAGTAGTACTTAGTTACCATTTTGCTCTTTAAATAAATAAATAAAAAAATATTTTTTTTTCTTTGTTCCTGGCAGCGGCAGCTGCTTCCGACATGCCTGGCTCCTCAGGCTTTAAGCACTGCTCTACCTGCAATGATGCCATCCCTCTTTCAGATGGCCATTCAAAATGCATAAAATTTTACCCCAAAATGTGCCCACTGCAGCAAGCTTAAATCCAGGGTATGGAAGGACAGGGAGCTGAGACTAAAACTGCTTTTCCTTCAGAAATCTCTAAGATTAGCTTCAGACCGGGTGCTGACTCCGCTGCACACACCCCCTCCGCCTCAAAGATTAAAGAACAGCACTTTCTCTCACCCGCAAAGGGAACTTTGTGGGAGAAGACTTCCCCGGGCAGGTCTACAGCCTCCCTCCCAGCGCTTTCCCAGCTGGGCACTTTTGACACACTGGGCTCTTCCAGCGCTGCGCGAAACCCATCTGCGACTGTAACACAAAACTCCAGTGCCAAGGCTTCAGGCTTCCAGTTGCCTGCCTCTCATATGGCACTGTTCGGCACCACAAAGGAAGTGGGGCTGACACATTCTGACATGCCTGACCCCTCCCACAGGCTGTTATTGCTCTCCCAGCAGCGGCACCCACTGAGCTGGCCAGCAGTGAAACTATGCTCAGGACACCAGTGCAGAGAAACTTCACAGCAGATTCCTCTTGCACAGTCCTCACCTTACAGAGGAGCTCCAGCACCACAATTTACACAGTCAAGGGACCGGCTGGTGTCACCTATCCTGCAGTCACCCCTACTTAATGCCTACTTCTCTCCAAATGCTTAGTCAGGGTCCGGACAAACTTTCTCCAGTGATGAGGAAGCTGGACTGCAGGGAGAATTTTCACCATATCAAATCTCCCATCCTCAGACCCCAATCAATAGAGGTCATAGAAAAATTACCTCATCCTACTCTCAGGATCCTGTCCCATGGTGCGTAAACCCCTGGATGGCACCACTTATGCCCTTCCCACCACAGTGGCAATATTGGGCTCCATGGGCATCTTATCCTCGAGACCACCATGCCAGACACCTGCCCGGCACCACCAGCTGACGAACTTGCCTCCGACGTAATGCAACAGGCAGCACCGTCACAACTGCAGGATCAGTCACGACATGCCTCCAACCCAGTAGACCCACTTGTTATGCCTGATGAAGCCTTACTTCCTCCTCCTCCTCCGACATCTTTGGATGACTTCTCAAAATTTCAAGACCTTTTCAAAAGTTGCCAGTGAGTTAATTCTTAACTTGGAGGAGGTTTCTGAACAGCAGCATGAGTTAATGGACATCCTGCAGCCCTCTTCTTCTAGGATTGCATTACTGATCAACGCAGCCCTTTTGGAACCTGCTACGGCCATCTGGCAGACTTCCACTGCAAGCCTACCTACCTGTAAACAAGAGGACGGCAAGTACTTCATCCCTTCCAAGGGCTCTGAATTCCTTTTCATTCATCCAGCGCCAGACTTGCTGGTAGTAGATGCAGTCAACTAAAAGACCAAACACCAGTTTCCCTGCTCCACCCCATCCGATTAGATCTGTTCGGACGTAAAATATACGCATCTTCCACGTTACAATTTTGCATTGCTAATTAAACTCGTTCTGGCAAAATATGACCACAAAAATTACAAAAAATTAATGGACTTTATTGATGACATTCCAGAAGAAAAGAGACAACAATTCATGGCTCTAGTTTCCGAGGGACAAATCATTTCACATACAGCTCTTCAAGCGGCTCTCGATGCAGCCAATATTGCAGCAAAATTCACTGCTACAGCAGTGGTCATTTGCCGAGGTTCATGGCTCTCCTCTTCTTCCTTTCCTCAACAGGTCCAGAATACCATTGAAGATTTTTCCTTTGACGGCGACAAACTCTGCCTCCACAACGAATGATGTACTTCCATTCAATGAAGTACTCAAGGGCAACTCTCCGGTCCTTAGGAATTCAAACCCCTACAACCAGAAGGCAACAATATAGATCTCAACCGTACCAGCGTCCACGCTACCCTGCATATACCTAGCACTTCCATAGATCACATGAGCAACAGCAACGCCAGAGACCCAGATACCAGCGTCGTCGTCCCAATTGCTCGGCGGCATCTCAATCCCCTCCAACTAATAAGCAGATCTGAAGCCTTGGTCGAGGGTTTAGAAAACAACGTTCCCACTTCAGCACTTGCACTGTATGTCCCTATTTTTGGACACTGCCTACGACTATTCTCCTATCAGTGGCAGAACATTACTACCAACAAGTGGGTTATAGAGGTCATCACAATTGGTTTTCCATCCCTTTCCTATTCTTGCCTCCTTCCCTCTTCAGGGATCTCTCTCACAAGCAACTGCTCCTCCAAGAATTACAACTCCTCCTTCTATTGGGAGCGGTGGAACTTGTGCCCGAACGACACAGAGGGAAGGGGTTTTATTCCCATTATTTCTTAACAGAAAAGAAAACCGGGGGATGGTGACTGATCCTTACCTCAGGCAGCTCAACAAATTCATCAAAAAGCAAAAGTTAAAAATGGTTACCCTCACCATCATAATACCAGCGCTGGAACAGAGCAATTGGTTTTCAGCCCTCGACCTACGGGACACCTATTTTCGTGTGACTGTACATCCGGCCCACAGACGTTTCTTTCGTTTTACCCTTGGCTTGACACATTTTCAATACAGGGTGCTACCCTTCAGCCTATCCACACCCCCCCCCCCATGTTTTTTCCAAACTCCTACCCATAATCACTGCCTACCTCAGGAAACAAGGGGTCATAATATTTCCTTACATCGATGATTGATTGTCACCTCAACTCTCAAGGGAGAGCTTTGATTCACACAGCTCACTGTCACTTGCTTCCTATCCCTCCACCTACAAATAAAAACAATTCCACATTATCTCCTACCCAGCACCTGGAGTTCATAGGAGCACACCTTGACTCCCGGACTGGAATAGCATCTCTCTCGCCCGACCGCTTCAACAGCATAAAGTTATGGCAACGAAACTTTGCAACAGTCCTCAGGTCACCTCTCGAGACTGTCTGTCTACAACTACTAGGTCACACGGCCTCATGCACTTTCAGGGTCCAAAATGCACAACTATACATGAGGTGCTTCCAAGCTTGGTTGGCTACAATTTACAGAACGAATGTGCACACTCTAAACAAGCCTCTATCCATACCTTTCAGAGTCAAAGACTCTCTCCTATGGTGGACAGTTCCCTCCAACCTCTGCTCAGAAGTCCTCTTTCTCCAGGATGCTCCATTCCTCATAATGACTACCGATGCATCCCTCACAGAGTACGGTGCACACATTTCCACCACACAGCCCAGGGGCTATGGTCTTCAGCCGAAACCTCCTTGCACATAAATGTCCTAGAACTTCGAGCTATATGCAATGCCTGCCATCACTTCCTCCCATTAATCTGCAACAAACATGTATGGATAATGACAGACAACATCTCTTGCATGTTCTATGTAAACAGGCAGGGAGGAGCTCGCTCTCACTCGCTTTTCACAGAAGCCATGAAGCTCTGGAATTGGTGCCCTGCGAACAACATCCAGATATCAGCCATCTATCTTCCCAGAGCTATAAATACCACAGCGGATGAATTAAGCAGACACTTTTCCTGGGATCATGAATGAGAGAGAAATGAGACGATCATCTGCAACATACTCCACATTTGGGGCTACCCAACCATAGACCTTTTTGCAATTGCGAAAAACACTAAGTGTCCCGAATTTTGCTCCAGAGAGGGACTGGGCAAACATTCCCTTGATTGGTGCGTTTATGGTCCCATGGCATCAGGACTTACTTTATGCTTTTCCCCTGATACCAGCTCTCCACAGAGTTCTGACAAAGATACAAACAGATCGTGCTACGGTGATTCTGATTGCCCCGTCGTGGCCCAGACAACCGTGGTTTCCGTTCCTCACCAGAATGTCACTTCACCCACCAATTTCATTGCCCCTCACTCCGAATCTCCTATCGCAGCAGCACAGCCGATTTCTTCATCCCAACCTGTCCATGCTTCATCTCAAAGCTTGGTTCCTATATGATTCTCCCAGAATGAACTAGCATGCTCTGAGCAGGTTCAAAGAGTGGTCCTACATAGCGGAACACAATCTACTCGCATCACCTATCTCCGAAAGTGGAAGCGATTCACGCAATGGCGTTCAACTAAACAACTTCCTCTGCACCTCTTCCGCTCATACTTGACTAGCTATTAGACCTTAAGCAATCAGGCCTTTCTTTCAGCTCCATCAAAGTCCAGTTAGCCACTCTTACAACTTTTCGTGACAAGATCGACGATACCTCTGTTTTTGCTCATTCAGTCACCAAGTGTTTTCTCAAACGATGCCAATCCTTATACCCAGACATTAGACCTCCTACCCCTCTGTAGGACCTTCACTTAGTATTAACCTGCTTAACTCAACAACCATTTGATCCCCTAGCCACTTGCTCCCTTTTACATCTATGAAAACAGCATTCTTAGTGGCTCTGCCAGATGGGCAGGAGAAATAGCAGCTCTCGTGGCAGACCCACCGTATACACTATTTTTTAAAGACCAGGTTACCCTTCGATTACACCCCTAATTTCTTCCAAAGGTGCATTCGTCATTCCACATCAATGAGCAGATACACCTACCAACCTTCTTTTCTAAATCATATGCAAACTCTTTTGAATCCACAGTGTGTACATTAGACGTACGCAGGGCTTTGTGCTTCTATTTGGATAGAACCAAGCCCTTTAGGAACACTTCTAGACTCTTTGTCTCCATCACGGAGTGTTCCAAAGGGACACCTGTTTCTACCCAGAGACTTTCAAACTGGATTTCTGAGTCTTTCTGACTGTGCTATCAGATAAAGAAGGTTACGCCTCCAGTCGGCATCAGAACTCACTCCACTAGATCTGTGGCTACTTCCATGGCTTTTCTACGCAAAGTTCCCTTGGTTGACATCTGTAAAGTGGCCACTTGATCTTCTGAACACACATTTGTTAAGCACTGTACCCTTACTCACGGCCCTCTCTCTGATACACAATTAGGCAGAGCTGTATTATCTACTGCATTCCTACCAAATCCAAAGTCCCTACCTCCTTGAGGTACACTGCTTTTAAGCCACCTGGAGTGGAGCACCTACAGGGACATCTCGAAGAGGAGAAGAAGGAGGTTACTGCACAAAGTGAGTAACTGACATTCTTCGAGATGAGTGTCCCTGTGGGTGCTCCTCTACCCGCCCTTCTCCCCTCTACTTCTGAGTTGGGGTAGCCTCCATTGTAGAGAAGAAACTGAGGAGACTGGTCATGCACGCATACTATTAAGGTACACTCAGAGCAGGGGTGGGGGAAGGCTCTGCGCGTGCATGATCAGTATGAGTACTGTAAAAATCTCTGTGCAGAGGCATAGGGACGCACCAACACTTGGAGTGGAGCACCCACAGGGACACTCATCGAGGAATGTCAGTTACTGCACAGGGTGAGTAACCTCCTCTGTCTTATCGATGTACGCTGTGAACTGTCCGTCTCTGTGAGCTGAGACTCTGTCTCCTTAGACCATGTGCATGCTGTGCTAACAGTACCAGCTTGCATGATTCTCAGCACATTGGCTTTGAATATGCAAGGTTGGATGTCACTGGAGCACTTCTTTTTTGCAGCCCGCCAACTTGGCTCCTTAGTTGTGTGGTGGGCTCACTGCAGAATGAAATAAAGTGCTAAGACTGTCTGAAAGCACCACAGCGTAAGCAACTGCTTGGGGTCACTCTTTTGAGGTTCTTGCATCTCATGTAAGTACTGCAACTCATTGGCTGGCCATGTGCTACTTAGATAACTGGTGGGGTGGGGAGTGGAAACGGAGATGGAGGCAACTACTTACCCTTTCCTTTGGCAACTGAATCAAAGTAGTAGAAAAAGTCATGACCTGATATTTCTGACTTTTGGCAGATTGGGGTGCTGCAGAGTTCTCACACACAAACACACCCCAACATCAGGCCCCAGTACAGGGCAGGAAGAACTAGATATGACAGGCAAACATCAATTTCCAGTGCAGAGCGCCAATTACAGGACCACTGGCTGGGCTGACCCAGCATATAAAAGAATGAAATCAGGAAATGAATAACTGGAGTCAGAACTGTGTAATATTGGAAGACTTTTTAATAAAAGCTTGAATGACGGGTTTTAATGAGAAGATGGAATTACCTGAAATGATAGATTTATCTACTGTATTTTTAAACCCTTTTTGTTTTTAATGAAATGCTTTTGGATTAAAAACAAAAAACAATGCTTTTTATTGGCTGAATTATTTCTCAACCAAAAGAATGATTCTATCATAATAAAGGAACTGGACAGTCAACAGCTGTTCTTCCCAACAGGATGTAGCAATATATACATTCCTTACCATTTGTTCTCTTTGAGGAGATGGTTTTCAAGGAATTGGGTAGCGCATGGGGATGGAATTGAGAAGTGGAACCTTTTGCATCTAAAGCTATAGCTGTACTTAAGGGAGCATGTAGAATACAGGCACTACACGTGTTGCTACATGCTACAGTGAAAGACAGGCTCTGTCCACCTTTGTCACTGTGGTGTGTAGCTACACGTGACTGAGGAAGGCAGCAGGGCCCTACCCTTGTAAAAATAGTGTAGACATGGAAGGCACTCTTTGGGTGTGTAGAGAACCACGTTGAGTATATACTGTGGGGGTTCAGGCATGGAGGGCACTCTGCTCACCTAAGCCATGTCTCCCCATCTGCACTGCTATTTATGTCCATGCTAGCTGGGCGTTCAGCGTCAGTACTCTACACATCACCATAAATGTTGATATACCTTAAATCACTAGTTAAAATCTTGTCCAAAACTGGTAGAGATTAAAAATTGTTACCACCTGAAAGCTATTCAGTGGCCCATGTGAAATAATTTAGGGAACTAAGTTCATTTCCTTGTAGGCAGGTGGTCACATCGCTAAACCAGGTGCAACTAATTGGCCCCCCTTACTGCCTGTCTCAGCAGAGAAGCCAAAGATTGCATTGGCAGGAGGCTGAAGTCCCATCCCCATCCTAGGGGTGATTTCTCCCTCCAGAGTAACATTTGTTACACATTCTTGGCGCAGTGTGTTTAAAACTGCCCTATTCTGTGAGTATATCATTTGTAGTGCAGCTGTGGTTTAGGAGCCCTCATTAAGGACCAGGATCTTACTGTGATAGGCGGTGTACAAATGCAATACAAAGACAGTGCCTGCCCCAGAGAGTCTAAGACGAGTCAACAGGCGACTACAGACAGAGACTGGGGAGCCCAAGGAAACAGTGAGCCAATACTGGTAAGTATGATAGGCAGAGGTCTCAGCACACCAGCTGGCTAACTCTTGTCAAGTTTGTTCTGGGCATCGTGGCAAAGGGGAGCTTTAAGGAGGGATTTGAAGGAGAACAAGGATATAATCTTGCAGGTGTTTATAGTGAGCTCCTCCCAAGCTTGAGGGGCAGCCTGGGAAAGAATATGAAAGTGCTTTTAAAAAATGTAACAAGTGGGTGATGAAGGCTGGCATCATTAGCAATGCAGAGGCAGGAGCCAACTCAATGGCATATATGATAGGTAAGGTGAGGATTGGCTGGGAAGGGCTCTGAAAGTGAAGGTATGTAGTGTGCTCGATGAGATGGAGAAGGATGAGCCAATGGAGCAATAGAAAGGGATGATGTAGTCAGAGCAATGATCCAGGCAAATTATCATTTCCAGCAGCATTTTGAATGGGTATAAGCAGCAAGAGCTCAGCCTCAGAGCATCAGCACTAATTTTCCAGTCAGAATTTAAAAAGAAGAATAAAGGTATGAACACTAAAGTACACAAGGACCAGCTCGGGATTGGAGATTCTGAGGTCTGGGGGGAAGTACTACTCTCTCTTATTTCATCAGTTCTGGGTACTGCATGGTTACGGTTTCCCTGAACTATATTTTTGCATTTTCAAAAAGGAATATAACTTTGGTTTCATTTCTTGTATTTTTTTCAATATCCTTTTATCCTACTGAACATACAGAGAACTGTAATGTAAGGAACCGTAAGCAGAGGCACTGGTGTGAATGACCTAAGCATCACGATTGAATGTATGGTTGGAGGAAGTTGTTTCTCAAATAGGGTGACCAGATGACCCGATTTTATAGGGACAGTCCTGATTTTGGGGTCTTTTTTTTAATATAGGTTCCTATTACCCCCCACCTCCACCCTAGTCCCCATTTTTCACATTTACTGTCAGATCACTCTACATTCAAATCACAATAGGGCTGAACCTGCCGTATCTCTTTTGGAAGTAGATAAATGGAGCTCCTTGCCCTTTACTGGGGAAGGGAGGACAATGAAATCTTACAAACCAAGGTCCTTTTTGTGCTTTGTGTGGACATGAAAGATTCCCTAGTCATTTTTGATAAAGTGAGGGTTGGAATATCCCATTTCTGGGCTGTCATACTGTGTTCTGGCTGCCATGTTCCACTTTGGAGGTGCTTGTATTTCAGTGGTGCTACATGTGTAATAGAAGTGGGCCAGTATTGCCAAACTTTCTTCATAAACATTAGTTCAAATAAAAGCTACAACTTTGCTCCAATGTTCTTGGTGACCCTTTTTATTAGTTTTCCACAAATATTTGTACATGTAATTTTTTTTTCTTACATGAATGTTGACAAAGTTTAAGTCCTAGGGAAACTTGTGTGTCTGTTTCCATGGTCGTCATGAAATATTTTTGTTTTTCTTCCTCACTTATAAAATGTTCAGGCAATCAAAAAGCAGAAACAAGACTGTACAAGTTAGGTGTGCAATCGGACACCATAAATTGCAGAAGTGAACAGTTCACAATTAGCCTATAGGCTGAAATACGGTTGCATAAAGTGGTACTTTTTAATAATGAACAAATGAGTAGAAATCAGTCTGTTTTGGGATAATTTGGAAACAGGAAAAAAATTACACTTCATCAAATTATTTCCTATGAGTAGATTGCTCTCTACTGTATATTGCGTGGTCTGTTGCTTTGGAAAGCACCCTGAGAAGCAAATTGGTGTTTATTTTTGTGGGTTCTGTTAAGCTGGAATCCAGGTTTTCAGGATTTGGAGTTGGAACCTTTTGGGGCTTCTTGGATTTGAATAATCTAGTGCAGTTATCAGTCTTACCAACCACAAGCATTCAGGTCCCTACACTTAATGTGATTGGCTTAAAAATAATAAATGGGGTGGGGGTATTTTTATTTGCTTCTGGTTTCTGAGCCGACCGGATCCTCTTGGGTCATGTTCAAGCTTTTCTCCACACCCATGAGGTCTACAAACGTACCTTTTTTTGTTGTTGTTGTTTGAATACAAGCTGCTCCTCACAAAAATCAGCTGAGTCCAGGAACTGGGGTTTGGGGGCAGGGTGGGCAAAACAACTAAGAAGTTTGTGATAAAATGGTGAGTGTTGGTGACATTATTCCTGAGATGTGTATTCCAATGTATGTATGTTCACTGGATCTTGGGCAGCTGGGCTGCCTTGTTTTCTACTTTCTCCTGGCTGAAAGCTGCTGCTTATGCTTAGCACTAGGCATTCATCTTCCAAGCTCCAGAGAGAGAGGGAGTGAAAGCGGGCTGGGGGAAAGGATTTTCTTTGGTCAGAAGTAGGTATGCATCTTCCGAGCCATTGGGGGTTAGGGAGAGAGAGAGAAAGAGAATGTGTGTGTGTGTGTGTGTGAAGTGCTTTCCTTGGTTAATGGAGAGAGAATGTGTTGGTGTTAGGCTGGTGGCTCTTAGGCCATGTCTACGCTACCGTCTATAGTGGATGCAAGTTGTGTGTCTGTACAGCTGCTGCTGTTGGCATATTGCAGGGGTAGCCAACTTATCGCACCTGAAAGGTTGCCAACCCCTGGTATACTGTTTGGGCGCCTGTACACTTGGCTGCTTGTGCTCCCTGGGGCGGCGGCGCTGAGAGCCATTGAACCCAACTGTCAACCCTGGTATGGGATGGGAACCACCTCCAGGCAGCGCCTGTGCCCAGGGCTCGAGATCCCCGCGTGCCGCGCTCTGGGCGCTGCCCCCTGGGCTCTGGTGCAGCGCACCGAGCAGCGCTGCAGCCCGGCCCCTGGCGGGTGAGGGGCGGGGCGGGCCGGGGCCAGGCCGCCGCTTGCCGTGCGCCTCCGGGGCGGCAGGGGCGGAGCCGAGCCGAGGCGGGGCCCGTCTTGCCGCCGCGGAGGTATGGCTGGGGGGGACCCAGGCGTCCGGACCGGGCGGCGCTCCCTGCTGCGGGGCCGGAGGCTGGAGTCAGCTCGCGGGTCCCGCGGCAGCAGCCGGGCATGGCGGCCCCAAGAGCGGCCTGGAAGCTTGGGCCTCGGCGCCCCGGTACGTCGGCACCGCGCAGCCCCCGGGCACGGGCTGGGAGCGGCTGCAGGAGCTCTGGCGCCGCGAGTGAGTAGCGCCGGGCCGGGCCTGCAAGGGCAGGGGCCAGGGCAGCCCGTCCCCTCCGCACGTGTGTGTGCGCGCGCCCCTCCGCGTACACTGCTGTGGTCGTGTGCTTCTGTGTGTGTCTGTCTCCCCTCCCCGACACACACACATGCTCTGCTGTGGTTGTGTCCCCTCTGTCTCTCTCTCCACCCACACACTGCTGTGGTTGTCTGTTCCCTCTCCAGCACCGTGGTTATCTGTGTCCCCCAACACACACACCTTGCTGTGATTGTGCCTGTCTGTCTGTCTGCCCCCCCCCGCCCCTACAGATGCACTCTGCTGTGGTTATCTATCCAGTCTTCCATCCATCCCTCCCCCCCCACATCCCCCCCATCCATCTGCCCATCTCGCCCGCGCTCACACACACACTCTCTCTCTCTCTCTCTCTCTGCTGTCCTTATCTGGCCTCCTCATCCCAGTGCTCATCCTGCACAGCCATTCACACCTTTGCCTGGTGCAACACCCGTTGGTGAATCATTCATAGCCACATGGATGTGCACCATCTGACCTGCTCACTCAGAAATTCATGCCTACTACATAAAGTAACACAGTTATAAGGGAAAATAGCACTTGTTTCCATCAGGCGGGGAAACAACACTAGCAACCTGCTAATACTGATCTTGTTCCTTTCTGGGGTGAGCCTAGCCTATGCTAACCCCTAGCACTGGAAAATCATGAGATTGATTTAAATACCATTTAATTTGCTGTCTGGATTCTGAGATTTTGGGGTGCATTTGAATCATGTTTTTGACCTTTTCTCCACAACCCGGAGGGCTAGAAACTTATCTTTTAAAAACAAAAGCTGAGATTCTCCTGTGATCAACTGACTCCAGGAACTGGGGCTTTAAGAATAACACCCAATATCACAAAACTCGCAATAAAATCATGATAACTGGCAACACTACCTTTGTGATATTCTGTATTGACCTTTCATTCTAGGAGTGAGAAAGTACAGTCTCCAGGGTTCACTCAATCCTTAGCCTTTTTGCTGAGACTTCCCTTGAGTGACATTTGTTATGGGTGTGGGTTTTTAAATATCCTGAGACCCACCAATTCATTTCTCATAGATCTCCAAACACCCATTCGATGCGATGGAATTTTGAATACTACTGATCTTGACTACAACAGAACCTGTGAACAAAAGGTGAAAGACTCTGTGTCCCATTCACTTGAGCTGTCCAGTCCTGCCCAAGAAGGATTTTTAAAAAGTATAAAGTTACCTGTTTGCTTAATGTTGATGGCAGATTATGAGTTCAATCTGTAAATGCAATAATTTCAAGAGTAGTGTCTGAAATGATACATTTTAGCTGGATTGACTCTTGTTAGGTTAGCAGTGCTCCCAAATGCTAAATCTCCCAGTAACATTGTTTCTTTGTGCTAGTGAACTACAGCAGTACCCAGAAGAAACTCTCAACATTATCAAAGCTACATTTTCAGCCGCTGTCATTGGCTGGATGTATGGAGGCTTGCCAGCTTTTCACCATGCGAAGACACAATATATTGAGCAGAGCCAAGCGGAGATTTTTCAGAACCGTCTGGATGCTGTGGTATGGACTAAAATCATGCATATTGGAACCAAAACTGCTCCTATTTTGTAGAGCCTGTTTTCTGCAGCAAAGAGCCTGAAATAGAAGGTGCAGGGTGCGGCAGGGGGTTGGGATGTGAGTTCCAGCCTGGCGCAGTTTACTTGGAGCAGCTCCAAGGTGGCAGCAGTGTACAGCAGGGCTTAAGCAGGCTCCCTGCCTGCCCTGGCCCCGTGCTGCTCCCAGAAGCGGCTGGCGGCCTCGGGAGGGTCAGAGGGCTCTGTGTACTGCCCTGTCCTGCAGGCACCTCGCCCTCCCCCTCCCAGCTTCCGTTGGCTGCAGTTCCCTGTTCCCGGCGCGTGGGAGCTGCAGGGGCGGTGTCTGCAGGTCAGGGCAGTGTACAGGGCCCTCTGCCACCCCCAGCTCCCCTAGGGGCCGCAGGGACGTGGTGCCAGCTGCTTCCGGGAGTGGTGCAGGGCCAGGGCAGGCAGGGAGGCTGCCTTAGCCCTGCAGTGCCATGAGAGTGGCAATTGCATGGGACAGATCCAAAGCCCTGAGGGGCTGGTTCTGGCCCGCGGGCCATAGTTTGCCCTCCCTGCTGTACGTGTTGGCTGTTAGTCAGGCCAACTTTTTCAGGTGACAGATTGACCTGCTGTGCTAGACCAAAATTTTAAAACTTGAAAGAAAAACATCCTTACTTAAATATGAATTTTTAGATTGGCACTGCTTGTGGTTGCAAATTTAACAAATTGGGCTGCTGTGTCACTTACTGGGTGCTGCCATTGTAAAGTTATAGCATTGTACGGTACTTCTCATTTGGCTCTCTAGCGTACAACAGAGAATTCAGTTCCCATTAGCAAGATATTTTTAATACAGGTAAGTGTGCAAAATGTGAGTGTAATTACCTATGTAATTTTCATGCACAGTTACTGTGATTGCATTTGAAAACTACCAAACTCTTTGATTTATATTCATAAATATATAGTTTGTGTAACCATCTGTGGTAACTATGTACCTCAATTAAGTGCTGAGTTATGCTCACATTCTGCATGCTTATGTACTCAGTTATATTTAAGCTATTAAATTAGGCAAATTCTATTATTTCAAAAAATGACGTACAAAAATGTTTTCTCTAATTTCCAGTGTGTTTTAATGGCAACCAAGTTCTCTCATAATCTGCACCATGAGGCTGTCAGATTGGTAACTTCTCCTTTGCTTGTCAGCATTTTTTGTTTTATTTAACACTTGAATAATTGTAATTGTATTCTGTCATTACCTCTAGCTACAAAAAAAGAATATTTTATATTTCACTGGATCATGCCTTTAAAAAGACTCTTTTTTTGTTTGTTTGTTTGTTTGTTTTAAATCTTACCTATGTTAGTAATTTGGAAGTTAAAGTAGAAATGACTTTAAACATACTTTTAATTATTTATAGTATTTGTTTAGTTTTGGCATTTTGCTCAGCTGCCACAAAAAAACTAGAGCACCCAGTTTCTCTCTGTGTTTCTAGTCTGTTTCAGGCAATTATACGTTTGCACCCATGCTACAGCATGTGGGTTGCAGGCGCTGCAAAAGAGGGTGTTGGATTTAAGCAATCTTAATTGGAATGTTTTAAAATTTAATGAGATTTCTATTAATATTACATCTTGTAAAACCTAGTTTATATACAAAGCTTAAATGTTAGGCCTAAACTACACTGCTTGAGGGTCCTTAATGTTTAAGCCAAATGGTTATCATTTAATTATTTCATGCTATTAACCTATAGTTAAAATCAGTTAGAAACTAGTTTCAAGTTTCTGTCCCAATAGGTTTCTGCACTGTCAGTGTCATAAAATACATTACTTCTCTGAAAGATGGCTGCTTTCAGCTCTAGGATTGGAAATACCAACTGGAATTAAACATTTCAGTTAATTCTCAGGTTTCCTGTTGAATGGCTGAGAGAAATGGGGGCTGTTTCCCCTTAAGATGGAACCAGTGTATCAATTCCATCAGTCTGAGTACTATCAAGATGGATAATCTTAATGGAATAGCCAATGTTTCAAGTATCATCGTCTGAAAGAACTGCAAGTCTGTGTGCAGTGAAATGACAGTGAGTTTAAGACCTGTAACCTTCTCCCATTCTCCCCATAGCAATCTGCACATCGTGCTGCAATCAGGGGATTCATCCGTTACGGCTGGCGCTGGAGCTGGAGAATTGCTACTTTTGTGGCAATATTTAAGTAAGTTTTCCATACCTATGGTTGTGGGGAAACATCAGAATAAGAACCTGCAGAGATGTGTTTAGGTGAAAACAACAGCTATAAGTGTTAAAGGGACTCTGTCAGGTTGGAAATCATACTTTAAAAAAGCTTTTAAAAACAAATGTAATTTATTTTTCACCATTAACACTCTGCTTTCTTTTGACTTCTCACTGAGCATGGAAGATGAAAACAGTGGTTGGTTTCACTTCTGGGGCTAAATCCACAAAGAGGAATGTGGGCTCAAGATTGCAGTGCCTAAATTTAGATGTTGTGCCACCTATTAGAATCCACAACTGAAAGTAAGGCCCAATGCGTGGGGAGAGATAGGTGCCTAAAAGGGATATCTACAAAAGCCAGCAAGCTTAGTGGATTGTTGCCTAAGTTAGCCAATAAGAAATGCTGAGGAGAGAGGTGTGGCCCAAGTCCCACTCCTCTCTGACATTGGACTGGAGGAAAAGGTTTTTCTCCACTCGGGGTTCACAGCTGTGGTGCTTCAGCCAGGTCAGTGCTTTTTCTCAAAAAATGGAGGAGGTGGTGGTGTCACCTCCTTTAGCCCTGAAGCCTCATGGTTAGAGCAGTCACCTGGGAGGTGGGAGATCTGCAGTAAGTTCCTGCTCCTCTCAGGCAGAGGTGGGATTTGAACCTTGTTTCTGATGAAGCTGTTCCATTTTTCATGAAATAGTGAAGTAGTCACTGGAGCAGGAACTTGAACTTGACTCTCCCCCATGCCAGGTGAGTGCCCTAATCACTGGCCTATAGAGTCATTCTTCAGTCCAGTGAATATTGAATACAAAGTGGAACCGTTTCATCAGGAAAGACTGAAAGACCCACCTCAGTGGTGTTTGCAGTTCCTCACAGTTTAGTACCATTTTCAGATTTAATTGATGTACTGTTTACTCCTCCTTCTGGAACTTTAATTGAGTTAACGATACTGGACCTAACACACATCCTTGTGGTTTCCCCACAGCTGTCTCCAGACATCTTCTGCACAGCTTGAGACATTGCTCTTTTTCATTACCCCCTTGGATTTTTATTCTATAGCCAGTTTTCAGACTTCATGACAGTGTCCACATGCAAACCATTTTATAGTCATTTTGGGAGTAAGTTTTTGAGATAATCAAATGCCTTCCTAAAATCCAAATACAGAATTTCTGCTGCATTCCTCCTTCCCACTGACCTTAAGCTTGGCGAGCAATTACCTTCCTCACCCCCACCCCGACCCCAGCAAAAAGAAACCAACAACTCACAGTTGGTGATTTTATCCTCACTCAGTAGTTAGAGACATAGGCTGCGCTTTAGGAGTTGACCAGCCGTGCTTGTGGCTCCAACAAAATGTTCACGGTACACTGTCATGACTGATAGGTTCACTTTTGGGTCTAACCTGCTTGCAGACTTCATATGGTTTTAAATTTATGCTTGGAAATGTTGGTTTAAAAAAATTACATAAAAAACCTTGGCGTTCTAGTGCTCCCCCACATCCTATAAGGGGATTGAGATCAATGCATTAGGGGCTACCATGTGTGTCCCAGACAGATCGTCTATAGGGAAGATGGGATGGGCTGACTACTTAGCTCCCCATTCTTTAGTGAAATCCTCTCTGATTTGGGTTCCATAGGGCTGTATTGTCGACTGTGCTCTTTGTTCAGGTCTGCCTTCTGACTCTTTCTGTGCCCCACACTTGCAGCACAGTGAGCACTGGTCTGTCCGTGTACCGCAATAAAACCACCTTCAGTCACTTCGCTGCCGCAGGAGGTGAGATTACTTTATTTCTATATTGTGTTCTGTTTGAGTGAGGAGATACTGTCTTTGATTTGAGTCAGTGGGAGTCAGGGCTCCTGGCTTGTATTTCCTCTGCTGCCACCGACTCACTTTATGTGTGCCTGTTTCCCATCCCTAATACAGGGATGATAAAACTTTTCTAATCCACTAGGGAATTGCAAGGCTTAGTTAATGTTTGATAGTTTGTTGCCGTTCTTGAGTGAAAGGTGCTTGAGTAGTATAAGTGTGGCGGAACAGTGTATAATATCTCATCTCAAAAAATGAGAAATGAGCATTAGAAATCCATCAATGAGGGGGTGTGCATATTCCTTCTTTCTCTTCATAACAGCTTAATGCTGCTGCTTACTGGTTGTTGTTGAACAAGTGCTGTGCTCCGTCAGAGGTCGCTCCATTTCCGTAGTGGGGTGGGCTGGTTGTCCTCTCCAAGCATTTAGTTCTTACAGCTCTTCTGTGCTGTGTTTAGTGTTAGAGAAGTTACAGATTTTAAAAAAAGACGTATTAGGTTGCCATTCTCATCTTCCCTTCCAAATTGAATTGGAAATATGGCAACCGGGGCCAAAACGTGACTGTTGGGAGTGAAGCAGCTTTACTGAGTCATGTGACACCATATTGTGACATTCTCCCCAAAGTGGTGAACATAGGGTACAGACTGTCACACATGTTCAGGCCCCTCAAGAGACTGGCAGAGCCACTGCTGGCTCAGTATTTGGTTTCTGTTCTCTTGAGACTGTCTTTTGGCATTCAGAGGGTGAGGGATAGAACTGACAGAGCAGTTTCCTCAGTGTGTGTGTGGTGCTAGGACTTCTTGGAGGCTCATATCTGTGGCTTCTGTGTTTTAGCCTTTACAGGAGGCCTGTTCAGAATGCATTTGGGCCTGAGCAGAATGGCAGCTGGCAGTGTCTTTGGAGCAGCATTCGGGTAAGCTGCACGCATACCAAATCAATAACCAGGGTCAGAATTATATTCTTTAGCTACTGTATGTTGGATGATAATCTCCCAAGTCAAGCCTTGACTCTTAGGAGGGGCTGCAGCAGACTTCCCAGACCTTCAGCAGCCTGCTGGATTTTCTGCATCCCTTTTTTGGACCATGATGATTTCTGTCTCCAGAAGTCCCCGTCCAGTTTTTCCGTACTTTATATTTCATTGTTCTTCCAGTGATGGCTGGATACATGGAGATTTCCCTTTCTCCTTAGAGCTGATCAGTGCTTGCACCTTAAATGGCCATAGAAGGTGCTGATTACCATTAAAACAGAAAAGTAACAATAGTGTTATGATCCTCTCTGCTCCTGCCCCTTCTCCCCATGCTTAATGTCTCTACTAATCAGCTATTCAGTTGGCTTCTCAGGACAATTAGCCAAAAGTAAAGAGGATGTAGCATTTTCTTGAGCAGCTGTTTTGTATACTGGTGACAGCAGGAGACTAGGGGCAAGGACTCCTGGATTTCCTTCCCAGCTTCACCACTGACTGCCCATATGCCCTTGGGCAAATCACTTAGCTTCTCTGTGCCTGTTTTCCCAGCTGTAAAATTTTAATAATACTGATCAACCTTGTCTGAGAAGAGGCTTAATGAGTGCTTACAAAGCACATCAGATGGTTGTAACAGGGGTATTTTGTTTCCGGAATAGCTATATGGGGAGTTGAGTTTCATGCAGTGATTGTCACAGCTAGTGAAAAGGAGGGTCTGAATATTGGCGATGGTTATGCATCACTGACCACGTAGTTGCCCCCCCCCCCACACGCACTCATTCCTTATTGCCCATAAACTATCACTATTAGTGTCTTCTGATGGCTTATCTGTAACTTCCTCCTCCACCTCTTAGCATCACTGCAGGAGGGGTGTTGATGGCGATGGAGAAGCTTGCTGGTGAGAGCATACAGGAGAAAAGACTACGTGAGAGAAGATTGCTGCATGAACAGAAGTTAGCAGAGTGGTAAGAAAAAATGTTGCGCTATCTAAATTCGTGAATCTGTATCACTGATCATAGATGGCTGTAGTTCTGACTTTTTCATTTGGCAAACCAGTTTGTAAGAGAGAGCATTGGATGGTACATTTCTGCTTTCAGCCCCAGTTCCTCACTATTTGATTCTCAGGTCGTTTCAGGGATCAATCTAAGAACCACTGATCTAGCCTCAGATTGCACCGTTTATTGTCCAGTGAAAGTTATTCTAGTCAATGCTGCAATTTGCTTATTTTGTAGTACAATAGTTTGAATTTATAGCTTGCCTTCCCTCAAAACTCTCCCAACATCTTCACTTCTCGTGTGGCTGGGAAAGGAAACAGCAGATTTTAATACATTTTAAAGAATGTTTGGACTTTTATTACAATATGCAGGCTGGGATCGGGGGGAGTCAAACATGGTCACAATTCTTCTCATGTAGCTTTACATTTCCCTTTATTGGAAAAGGGATGCCAGAAGTCTTTGGGAAGGAAGGCCTCCCCTAAAACTATTAATCTTTTGAAAACTGAACAGTGTATATATTTATTATATTTTAAAAAAAATCCCTAAAGATGGAAGAGAGCTATTAGTTCTTTGAGTGATTGCTCACCTGTATTCCACGGTAGGTGTGTGTGCTCACCACGTGCACTGGTGTCAGAAGTTTTTCCCTTAGCAGTACCTGTAGGGGAGCACCCCAAGCAACCCCTGGAGTGGCGCCTCCATAGCGCGGTATAAGGGGTGCTGCACGCTCACCACACCCTCAGTTCCTTCTTGCCAAACAACTCCGACAGAGGGGAAGGAGGGATGTGGAAGACATGAGCAACACATCTCGAAGAACACCAGTTACGGAAAAGATAACTGTCTTTTCTTCTTCGAATGATTGCTCATGTGTATTCCACAATAGGTGATTCCAAGTCATATCTGTTGGAGGTGGGTTCACAAATTCTCAGGACGGAGCACAGCCCTGCTGAACCCAGCATCATCCCTGATTTAGGAGACGATTGCATAATGCGAGGTGAATGTGTGAACTGAAGACCATGTGGCAGCCCTGCAAATGTTCTAAATGGGGGCATGGGCTAAAAAGTCAGCCGACGAGGCTTGAGTCCTAGTCAAGTGCACCTTCACAATTGGTGGTGGAGAGATTCCCACCAAGTCCTAACAGGTACAGATGCACGAGATGATCCTGTTGGAGAGCTGCTGAGTGGAGATTGGCCAACCTTTAATGCATTCAGCTGAGGCGATGAACAGCCACAGAGATTTCATGAACAGCTTAGTCCACTCCCGGTAAAAAGCCAGAGACCGTCTCACATCCAGCGTGTGGAGGCAATGCTCCTCGCTGGATGCATGAGGCTTGCGGCAGAGGACAGGCAGGAAAATGTCCAGACCCATGTGGTAGGCAAAGACCACCTTCAGGAGGAATGAAGGATGTGGGAGGAGCTGGACCTTATCCTTATGGAACACCGTGTATGGGGGCTCAGAGGTCAGGGCCCTGAGTTCTGAGACCCGCCTAGCCGACGTGATCCCTACCAGGAAGGCCACCTTCCACGAGACCAGGAGCACTTAGCTAGCGGCTCAAACCGGGGACCCATCAGCTGGGCCAGCATCAAGTTCAGGTCCCACTGCAGGACCGGGGGCCTAACGTACAGGAAGAGACGATCCAATCCGTTAAGGAATCAGCTAGGCATGGCATGGGAGAGTACCATGTGCCCCTGCACCGGCAGGTGGAAAGCCGATATGGGCCGCTCAGTGCACTCTGACGGATGAAGGCGCCGGGCCCTGGGCTCTAAGGTGAAGGAGGTAGTCCAAAATGAACTGGATCACGGAAGCTATGGGGGAGACACCTAGTTCAGCCACCCATCAGGGAAACTGAGACCACTTTGCCAAGTAGGCTCACTCTGTGGAGGGGTGCCTGCTTTCCAAGAGGACATGCTGAACCCCTTCCGAGCACATCCTTTCCTCCTGGCCTAAAATTGTGATCATCTGATGAGACCTCCTGTATAGCCCAGGCTTCCCCAAAATAATTCCTAGAGCTTTTAGAAAAATATTCAATCTTGATTTAAAAACAATCACTGATGAAGAGTCCATCACAACCCTTGGTAAATTGTTCCAATTTTTAATTACTCTAATCATTAAAAATTTACGCTTTATTTCTAGTCTGAATTTGTCTAGCTTCAACTTCCAGCCATTGGATCATGTTATATCTTCCGCTGCTAGATTGAAGAGCCCATTATTAAATATTTATTTGCCATGTAGGTACTTATAGACTGTAATCAAGTCACCTCTTTACCTTTTCTTTGTTAGACTCCAGCAGCTCAGTCTACTTATTTTATCACTAAAACATCAGTTTGTAGAATAAGCAGATTACAAGCCCCAGTGATAAATCCTCCATATGCAGTTTTTCACACGGGTAGAGTAATTGAGACCACATCCATCTTTTATTGCAAAAGTACTATCAGATTTTCATATCTATCAATTCATTCACTTACCATTTTTTTCCAAAACCTCACTCTTCACCTGCTGAATCTAAATTACATCCTTTAGATTTGAGAATATTGCTGTTACATTACATATAAAGAACTAACTCGTCATAACACTTCAAGACTTGTTATTGCTTACGGTAACAAACCAAAAAGGATGGCTGTTTTTTTCCAAATGTGTATAAGATTGTATTGGAACTGTTCATGATATTAAGAAAAGACAGTTACTCACTGTTGTAACTGTTGTTCTTTGAGATGTGTTGCTCATATCCATTCCAATCAGATGTGCGCGCGCTGCGTGCACGTTCGTCTGAAGATTTTTTACCCTAGCAACACCCGGCGGGTCAGCTGGGCGCCCCCTGGCGTGGCACCACTATGGCACCGAATATATACCCCTGCCGACCTGTCCGCTCCTCAGTTCCTTCTTGCCGGCTACTCTGACAGTGGGGAAGGAGGGCGGGTCTTGGAATGGATATGAGCAACACATCTCGAAGAACAACAGTTACAACGGTGAGTAACCGTCTTTTCTTCTTCGAGTGCTTGCTCTTATCCATTCCATTCAGGTGAATCCCAAGCCTTACCTAGGCGGTGGGGTCGGAGTGAGAAACTGCCAAATGCAAGACTGCCAAGCCAAAGGCTGCATCGTCTCTGGATTGCTGTACCAAGGCGTAATGGGAAGTAAAGGTGTGTACCGAAGACCATGTTGCAGCTCGACATATCTCCTGAATAGGCACTCGAGCTAAGAAAGCAGCCGACGAGGCCTGGGCCCTGGTCGAATGTGCGGTGACATGGCCCAGAGAGGTGTGAGCTAAATCATAGCAAGCCCAGATGCATGCTGATACCCAGGATGAGATCCTCTGGGAAGAGACAGGCTGGCCTTTCATCTGGTCCGCCACTGCCACAAAAAGTTGGGGCGTTTTGCGGAAGGCCCAATGTAGAATGCGAGCGCCCTACGGACGTTGAGTGAGTGCAACTGTTGCTCCCTACGTGATGCATGCGGTTTGGGGAAGAAGACCGGGAGGAATATGTCCTGGCTGAGATGGAAGGCCGAGACCACTTTAGGGAGGAACGCCGGATGTGGGCGCAGTTGCACCTTGTCCTTGTGGAACACAGTGTATGGTGGGTCCACCATCAGAGCTCGAAGTTCAGAGACTCTCCTAGCCGATGTAATGGCTACAAGGAAGGCTGTTTACCACGATAAATATAAGAGTGAGCAGGTTGCCAGCGGTTCGAATGGGGGGAACGTAAGCCTCGTCAAAACTAAATTGAGGTCCCAGGAGGGGGTGGGGCGTCGTACCAGGGGAAAAAGACGCTCCAGGCCTTTGAGGAACCTGGAGACCATTGGGTGGGAGAAGACAGAGTAACCTCCTTCTCCGGGGTGGAAAGTCGAGATAGCTGCCAAGTGTACTCGCAGAGATGAGGTCGTGAGGCCCTGTTGCTTGAGATACCAGAGGTAGTCCAGGATAGAAGGGATGGGAACCTCTGTAGGAGCAACATTCTGCATCTGACACCAGCAAGAGAACCTTTTCCACTTGGCTAAGTAAGTAGACCTCCTGCACCGGGGCCGAGCAGCGTAATTCCAACAGGGTTAACCATGGAGGAGCTACGCTGTTAGGTGGAGGGACTTCAGGTCTGGGTGGAGAAGCCTGCCATGGTCCCGCATGATCAGGTCCTGATGGAGGGGCAGGGGGATTGGGCAGGCTATCAAGTGGTCCAGCAACGTGGTGTACCAGTGTTGCCGGGGCCAGGCAGGGGCGATCAGGATCAGTCGAGCCCTGTCCCTGCGAAGTTTTAAGAGAACCCTGTGCACCATCGGGAAGGGGGGAAAGGCGTAAAGCAGATGGTTCACCCAAGAGATTAGGAAGGCATCCGATATCGAGACCGGGGCAAGACCCTGGAAGGAGCAGAATCTCTGGCACTTCCGGTTGTTGCGGGAAGCGAAGAGGTCTATGTGGGGAAAGCCCCACTTCTGGAAGATGAAATGGGCAACGTCCAGGCGAAGCGACCACTCATGGGTGCGGAAGGACCTGCTGAGATGGTCTGCTAGTGTGTTCTGGACTCCAGGGAGGAAGGACGCCACCAGGTCTATAGAGTGGGCTATACAAAATTCCCACAGTTGGATCGCCTCCTGACAAAGGGGGGAGGAGCGAGTCCCTCCCTGCTTGTTTATGTAATGCATTGCCGTTGTGTTGTCCATGAGCACTAGAACACAACGGCCCTGCAGATGATGTCTGAAGGTCTGGCAGGCGAGGCGGACTGCCCTCAGCTCCCTGACATTTATATGCAGCGCTAGTTCTTGGGTCGACTAGAGGCCTTGTGTGTGATGATGGCCTAGGTGAGCCCCCCAGCCAAGAGGCGACGCATCCGTCATTAGGGATACTGAGGGTTGTCTCGGATGGAACGACATGCCCGCACACACCAGGGAAGGTGTTAGCCACCAGTCGAGGAAGCCTAAGACACTTTGGGGAACGGTGACGACCATATCGATCGAGTCCCTGCCTGGGCGGTAAATTGAGGCCAGCCAGGCTTGAAGGAGACGCAGACGCAGTTTGGCGTGCTTGGTTACAAAGGTGCACACAGCCATGTGGCCGAGTAGGCTGAGGCAGGTATGGGCCAAGGTCGTCGGGAAAGTTCGAAGGCTTTCTGTGGCTGAGATATTGACCGGAACCGGGGTAGCGGAAGGCAGACTGTTGCGAGTTTGGAGTCTAGAATGGCCCCTATGAATTCTATTCTTTGGGTGGGCACTAGAGTGGACTTCTCTGTATTGATCATCAGGCCCAATCGCTTGAACAGGTCTGTGATGATGGCAACATGCCTGGAGACTTGGGCCTCGGAGGTCCTGCGAATTAGCCAGTCGTCCAGGTAAGGAAAGACGCATATGCATCACCGATGGAGGAAGGCGGCCACTACCGCCATGCACTTTGTGAACACGCGCGGAGCGGTGGAGAGGCCAAACGGTAGGACCGCAAATTGAAAATGGTGATGGTGCACCATAAACCTAAGGTATCGCCTGTGCGGAGGATAAATGGAGATATGAAAGTATGCATCCTTCATGTCGAGAGCAGCAAACCAGTCTCCGGGATCCAAGGACGGGATGATGGTCCCCAGTGACGCCATGCGGAACTTCAATTTCTTTAGAAAGACATTGAGACCACGTAGGTCCAGGATGGGACGGAGACCTCCTTTCGTCTTGGGGATCAGGAAGTACCGGGAGTAGAATCCCTTGCCCCTGAGCTCCTCCAGCACCTCCTCTATAGCTCCGATTGAGAGGAGCGTACGAGCCTCGTGCCAGAGGATTTGCTCGTGAGAGGGGTCCCTGAAGAGGGACGGGGAGGGCGGGGGGGAAAGAGGGGGCGAAATAAACTGGAGGTGGTATCCAAATCCCACCGTGCGTAGGACCCAACGGTCTGAGGTTAATTGGGTCCACGCAGGGAGGAAGGAGGAAAGGCGGTTGGAGAAGTGAGGAGGATCCTGGGAAAAAACTGGTGCTCTGCTCTCGGGCGCACCTTCAAAAGTTTGACTTTGGTCCCGCTGATGGTTTGGCGGGACCGTTATTCTGGCCCCCTTGGGAACCCGATTGTCGTCTGCGGTTCCCTCAACCACGCCTCCTGCTAAAGTCCTGTCGTGGCCTGGGTGGTGGGTAAGGGCGCTGAGGCTGGCTCCGGAAAGACTGTCATTGGGTTTGCGGAGTATGCATCCCAAGGGAACGCATGATGACACGATTGTATTTCAAACTCTGGAGTCTAGGGTCCGTTTTCTGCGAGAAAAGGTCCTGGCTTTCAAACGAAGGGTCCTGAATAGTGTGTTGTAGTTCGGGAGGCAGACCCGAGACTTGCAACCATGAAATTCTCCGCATTGTAATCCCGGAGGCCATGGTTCTGGCCGCCGAATCAGCCACGTCGAGTGAGGTCTGCAGGGATGTTTGTGCTACATTCTTCCCTTCCTCCAGGAGAGCTTGGAACTCTGGCCGGGAGTCCTGTGGGATCAGCTCAGCGAACTTACCCACTGACTGCCAGGTGTTATAACTATACCTGCTGAGCAGGGCCTGCTGGTTAGCCACCCGCAGTTGGAGGCCTCCGGCGGAGTAGACCTTACGCCCCAATGGGTCCATCCGTCTAGCCTCCCGCGATTTTGGGGCAGGGGCTTGTTGGCCATGGCGCTCTCTCTCGTTCACAGATTGAACGACCAGAGAGCATGGAGGAGGACGGGTATAGAGGTATTCATACCCTTTAGAGGGTACCATGTATTTCCTCTCCACACCTCTGGCCGTACGAGGAATAGACGCCGGGGATTGCCAAATTGTGTCTGCTTTGGCCTGGATGGAGCAGATGAAAGGCAGAGCCACCCGAGTAGGGGCGTCTGCCGATAGTATGTCTATAACGGGGTCCTCCACCTCCGGGACCTCCTCCACTTGTAGGATGATATTCAGAGCAACCTGCCGGAGAAGATCCTGGTGGGTGCGGAGGTCGATCGGGGGTGGGCCCGATGCTGAAGTACCAGCTACTGCCTTGTCTGGTGAAGAGGAGGACGACAGACCCGGTACGACTGGCTCCTGTAGAGACTTCTGATCCTGAGGAACCTCAGGGTCCGGGAACACTGGAGGGTTCGGTGCTAAAGCCGAAGCGTCTGTTCCCGCTGGAGGGGGGCAGCTAACAGTGGCCTCTGGTGCACGGCGCTCTGACGGGGCGGAGCGAGATGCAACTGCGGGTTCGCCTTGGGCCTGGTGGTACGCCCAAGACATCCAGAAGGACCACTGAGGCGCCTGTTCAGTGCCCTGTGTCTCCTGAAGGGTACGGCTCTGCGGTTCCGAATCTCCATACAGGGCGCTATCAGCGCGAGAGGACTCAGATGGGTGCCGTGATGGCCACAGCAGAGCGGAGAGACCATGAGGAGGTGCCCTGTGCCCAGGGTACCAAGGGTCGTGCCGCACCGGAGAGCGGTACCGGGAGTCGTATCGGTGCCGAGAGGGTGACTGGGACCTGCGACCAGCGCGGTGTTGGGAGGTCGACCGGGACCGTGAAGTTCGATGGTGAGAGCGGCTGCGGCGGGAATGGTGCCGGGAGCTGGACCAGCGACTGGAGTACCGATCTGGAGAGCGTGATCATGAGCGGTACTGTGAGTACAACCGGTACCGAAAAGGGGATCGGTACCGGGACTGCGAGCGGCGCCTGGAACGGGACCGGCGGCGAGATCGGGAATGCTGGCGGGATCTGGATCTCGAGTGGCGTCTGCTCGCAGCGTCGATAGAGGGTGGCCTGACTAGGGAAGGCTTCCCTGTTGACACAACAACCCGCACCGGCGGCACTGGGGGTTGAGGCAGGGTGGGCTCTGTCAATGCGATGAGTTCCCTTGCCGTTGAAAAGGTCTCAGGCGTGGTGGGAATGAGAAGCTCAACCAAGGTATGTGCCGGGGAGCTGTCATGCACCAGACTCGATGACTCTTGCATGGCCGGAATCAGCGGTGCCGCTACTACCGGTGCCGGGGCAGGTATTGGTGCCTGGCGACTCGGTTTAGGTTGAAGCTCCGACTGCGGTGTAAGTAATGGAGCCGCAGGAGCTTTAGCCTTCTTGGCACGCGGAGAGAGGGAGCGGTGCCAAGCTGTCTTCTGTGCCGGTGACGACTGGTGCCGGGGCGTCTTAGCGGTGCTGGCACTCTCCGGTGCCGAGGAGGCACTTCTCCCCGGTGCGGACTGTGCGGCACTCGGTGCCGAAGTTGGAGGAGTGAGGGCCGCCTCCATTAGGAGCTGCTTAAGGCAAAAGTCTCGCTCCTTTTTTGTCGGTGGCTTAAAAGATTTGCAAATGCGGCACTTATCTGAGAGATGGGATTCCCCCAGGCACTTTAGGCACGAGTCGTGGGGGTTTCCTGTTGGCATCGGCCGGCGGCAGGCTGAGCACGGTTTGAAGCTCGGTGAGCCAGGCATGGGCCCGGGCACCGGGAGAGGGGAAGAGCTAATCCCCAACCCTCTAAAGTAAATACACTAACTACGTTAAGAAGATTAATAACAGTATAAACTACAACTATAACTATAAAACTATATACACAAAAGTACTAGAACAGGTGAATCGCTAGGGAAGTGGAGAAAGGTTAAGCCACGCTCCACTGTTCCAACGACCGACACGGGCGATAAGAAGGAACTGAGGAGCGGACGGGTCGGCAGGGGTATATATTCGGTGCCATAGCGGTGCAACGCTGGGGGGCGCCCAGCCGACCCGCCGGGTGTTGCTAGGCTAAAAAATCTTCCGACGAACGTGCACGCGGTGCGTGCATACCTGATTGGAATGGATATGAGCAAGCACTCAAAGAAGAAGAGCCGTCTATCAAAATCAGAACTCACTCCACCAGACTATAAGTTGCATCAATAGCATGCCCAAGTCAAGTTCCAGCACTGGAAGTATATAGAGCTCCTACTCTCTCTTCAGCTCATACACTTACAAAACATTATTCTTTACTCATTGCTTCAAGATCTGATGCCAACTTTGGAAGAGCAGTTTTGCAGTCTCTTTTCAGATAACTCCTAGAGTTCACCATCTAGAAAGATGACTGCTAGCTAATCACCACAAGTGGGATCAACATGTGCAGTAACTGAAAGAAGAAAGATGGTTACTTACCTTATAAGAAACTAAGATTTGTTGAAATGTTCTGCACATCGGTACCCCATGACCTGTCCTCTGTTTCTGCAGGTCAGAAGCTTATAAATAAGGATTCTAGGCAGCAAAGGAAGTTAGTGGTAGTTGATGTCACTCTGCCCTTTATCTACTTTGGGGAGGATGGGGGATTGAGGGCGTGCATGGCGCACGCGTGACGCTGGTAGGGAAAATATTCCACACTCCTGTGCTGGGGCCCAATGGACATCATCAGTCGGATTCATGTGTGTGGAACATCTTGAAGAATGACGGTTACTGTCATTAGTGTAAGGTAAGTAACCATTCCTTGTTCTTTTTTAATTTGAGCATTCATTTGACTGGCAGCTTGGGGAAGGAGTGTGTTCAAAGGGATAAGCCTGGTTCTTGTCAATGACACTGTTTGTGTGACTCATAAAAACTTACAAATAGTGACAAAACTAAACAGAGCCTAAAGATTTGGGCTTTCAGGTTACTGGTGTTTGTTTTCCCAATGAGCAGGAGGAGATAACTAGACTCTCGGGCTGCACGTTATACTCTTAGAGAGTATAGAAACTGAAATTATTTTTTCTTCCCTCTCCCCTTTTAGGAAAGCTAGGCTTAATTTTACTGAGGCTGACTTGGAAGAAATTGTCAAAGACACTCAGGAAGGAACCATGGAGAGAGAGATCGAGAAGATCCAAGAGTTGTTAAATCTTCCCAAGAACCCTTTGCCATCGGAAGATGGGAACTAGTCTGAGCTCTGACTTCAGTCAAAGCATCTTGGAAGACTGGCATGAATCTGTTTCTGTATCCATTGTTTTCGGCAGCAGCAGTTTGACAACAATGTTGTGTATATGTATCATGACGGAGGGAGGGTTCAAGATCTTCAGCTGGAGTAATGACCAGTGAGCTGTGTTTTGTGTGAGGGCAGCAACAGAACTCTTAGTGACTACTTCACACTTGAATGCCCTGGGCCACATCTTAATGCAATATACATGGAGAAAGGGGGGTTCATTAGTCCTGCAAGAGTGCATATCCTTATGCCACTGTAGTGAGTGGCATGATGGCAGAATCTAGGAGCTGCCACTCTCCCAAAGAAGCCTGTAATGACATTTTTATCCTTATTTGAAAACAGAATTCAGTTTTGGTGAAACTGGCTGCACTGATAGCACTGGAGTCCTGCCTACCTATTGGCCAGGCGCAGCATGGGCAATGCCCATGCTAGTTCCCTCCACTCTATTTCTTCAGCGTACCTCAACCCTGCTCCGCTAGGAACGGTGCTGTGGGTTGGAAGAGTTTGGTGACTGTGGCCTACTCAGGCTTTAGGCGTTTTGCAGAAATAAACGGTTCTCAGTTTTCCAATGAGGCTTGTGACAGTGTTAGGATCACAAAGAACGTGCCTGACAAGGGCATACCTTGGGTTCCTCTAAAGTAGGGTGTCCTTCCTCGAGGAGGAGAGGGCTACAACAAGGATGACCGCATATTGGCAGGAGAGCTTAGCGTTACAGACACATTTTAACCAAAAATTGTGATTGTGTTAAGTTACAAATTACAGGATCCTCTTGGAGGAAAACTATTGGAAATGCTATTTAACAGACATAACCACTCACGTTGTCTAGATTGTTTTGTCTGGTAGAATTGCTTACTCTGTTAAGAATATTGTAATTGAGCACACCAGCAAGACTGTTCCCAGAGACAGGAGAGTTAAGTCTCGTGGCCCCATTCAGGCTCTTGAGACTGACAACCCCAATTCTCAGAGCAAGAGCAAACAACTTTGTCATGAAAATCTAGGGCTGGCTTTGAATTATAACAACCTGTGGTTGAAATGGCTCTGTATCCCTTCACCACTTCATGCTGGGCTGAAACCAGTTTTTAGCAATGCTTGTAGTTTTACTCCCTGTAACAGTGAGGTCATAGGTGCACGACCCTGCTCCATGTTATGGAAGAAAGCTCCCAACAAGGTAAATACACAGGAACCTGTTGACAAGTCATAACAAGAGCAGGGGCTAAGGATGTAGCTTCTCTCCCCAGGGTTCAGCCAGGTACATGTCATTACATTCTGCCTAAATGTGTTGTTCCTCCACTTCCAGGTTGCTATTAACATCTGCACAGCTCAGTCAGCAGAGCATGTACCACCCACCCAAACCTGGTTGCTCACACACTTGTTTAAATAAGGCACTGGTTTTCAGAAATGAGCATATTCTCTATCAACTATACTCTCGTTTTTCCATAGAAGGCAAAAAATGCATTGTTGGGGTGGACTTGTCTTGTTCCTTCACATACTACAAAGGGAGGAATGTGTACAGCCATGGCTCTGCTTCATTGTTGGCCTCACTGTTCCTCCACACCTAGGTGCAGGTCATCAGCAATGCTGCCGTGACCCCCTCTGCCCCCAACAAATGTGTGTGTTTGCCACTCTAGTTATGCTGAGTTGTTTTTCAGCCTTGCCCAGTTGTCAAATTCTTTCATGCTCACATACTTTTTTGCTTCCTCATTCCTTGTAAGCACCCCACACCCGTAAACTTTAATTATGAGCTATATGCTAATATGGCTCATTGCTCACTCTTCCTCTTTTAATAACTGTTCTGGGAGCGATGATTAATGAGACAACTTCCTGTGCATGGTGGAATGTGTGTTAGAAAAACCATCGGAGCAAAGCTAGTTTTATAGAGCTTTTTTGTAAAGTGAGGGTCAAATTCTGTGGTTTAGCATTAGAAGTTGATTCACTTGCTCTTTCAGACACCTTCCTTGATGCATTTCCTACCCAGTCTGTTTTTCCCTGTACTTCCTCATTTTGTATAATCCCAGCCACTGCTTCAGTCATGGCTCAGAATGGGGAATGAGGTGTTGGTTCTGAACCATGTCTTTTAAAAAGCATTTTTACTAGTGATAAGAACTGGCATGTTGCACAAAGACTGCAGGCCTTTAGTTATCAGATAGGTTTGAGGTGGAGGTGTGGGGGATGTGTGTGTGCTTAGCATACCTGTGCTGTGGCAATGCTTTTGTGGAGGGTCCATGGGCTAAGAGTTGAAGGGGGATTACGGAAGAGCCCTTCAGGCGGCTGCTGAGACTGTGCGAAGAGGCATCAGTTACCGCTGATGGAGTCTGTGCCTGTCAGCATGACCCACCTAGTTTTTTACTGCCTGGAATGCTGACAAAATGGGGGTTAACACATGCACACTGGCTCTTGCCTGGTGAGAGGGGGTGCTGACTTGGCACAGGCCAAGTACTCTGGACTCCCACTGGCATTAGTATTGCACACACCTCGCAGGACTGGGCTTTAAGATGCAGGCCCCCTTTCCAGCTCAGGCCCCTTTGATTGAGGATTGTATTGGTGTAACTCGCCAACCTTGCACATACTCTGTACTGTGGCAGCCAGATGGCTAGAGCCTGATCTGACACAGGGCTAGAGCCACAAAAGGCTAAAGCACCGAACTTCCACTTGATTTAAAGTCCAACTGTTAGCACCTCACGCGGTGCCTAAATTCCATGGGCACCAAAGCTTCTGCCAGTAACATCCTAATGCCACAACATGGTTTGGTGTCTAAGCCGTGGCAAGCTCCTCTCACTAGCTCCGACCACGGGGCTAGTGGGAATAATGGAGGAGGGCAGGGGTAATGGCATCACTGCAACCATGTTTCGCAGGAAAGGTTTGGCCTGGTACAAGTGCCTAGGGTTAGGAGACTGTTCGTTCTTTGTGTAAGGCAGCACCTCCCTCTCACCCAGGTGGCTCAGAGCTCACCTCTTGCAATTATTTCTTATTTACTAGCATAAATAGCTTCTGCTCAGCAGGCTGGATTTTGTGGAGCCCGTTCTTTGGTGCCTAACTCTGAGCCTTAATCTCCGTTGTAGAGCTAGACTGGGGCAGGCAAACTTTTTGGCCTGAGGGCTGCATCGAGTTTCCAAAATTATATAGAGGGCCGGTTAGCAGAGGCTGTGCCTCCAAACAGCCAGGTGCGGCCCAGCCACACCCCCTATCTGCCCCCCTCTAGCATCTCACTCCCTGACAGCCCCCCCAGGACTTCTGCCCCATCTAACCCTCCCTGTCCCCTGACTGCCCCCTGCTGCCCCATCCAACCCCTCTTCTCATTCCTGACTATGCCCCTCGCAGGACTCCCGCCCCAATTCAACCCCCCTGTTCCCTGCCCTCTGACTGCCCTGCCCCTGACCACCATCCTGAATTCCCTGCCCTCTATCCAACCCTCCCCCAACCCCATCCCCCGCTCCCTGTCCCCTTACCGTGCTGCCTGGAGCACTGGTGGCTGGCAGCGCTACGGCCGTGCTGCCCAGAGCACCAGAACAGGCAGCTGTGCTGCCTGGCTGGAGTCACCCACACCACCACGCAGCACAAAACAGTGGGTCAGGCTGGGTTCTGCAGCTGCGCCGGCCCAGGAGCTCACAGCCCCACCACCTAGAGCATTGCGCTGGTGGCAGAGCGAGCTGAGGCAGCAGGGGAGGGGCCAGGGGCCAGCCTCCTAGGGCAGGAGCTCAGGGGCTGAGCAGGAGGGTCCCGTGGGCCAGATGTGGCCCGTGGGCTGTAGTTGGCCCACCTCTGACCTAGACCCTGGTGCTTACTCTGTGACTACGTAGCGTTTAGCCAGCATAGCAGCTAATGAACTGTAGTGTCCCAGCACATAGAGCAGATAGGGTTATTATTAAGAAAAGGAAACCAAATGCAGAATTTACCCTTTAATACAATTAAGGGAGGGGGGGGGAAACCCCATAGAATATCTTAGCCAAAATGAAGACGTTAAATTGAAAGCAGTTCACCTGTTACATTGGGTCAGGCATTAAATAAGTGAAAGGTCTCATGGAAACCATGTGCGTTTCACTGAAAACACCGTGAGACAGTAGAAAACATAAAACATGTTTCAGAGGGGGAAAAATCAAACCCTAAATGTCCTGCATTTCTGTCAGTGTGAAATCCCTTCGCTCAGCTAGAAGGAATTAGTTACAGTGTCATAAGGGTATCTGGCGATTTACAAAAGCAGGTGCCCAACAGAAAAACCCTGCCCCAGAGAGTTCACAGGCGTCAGTCAGGAGTGCACATTAAGTATAGAACAGCTGGAGGAAGAGGGTTGGAAGTAAGTATGGCACTTTTTGGTTTTGGTTTTATTTTAAACAGGAAAGCATTGTGGTACAGACACATTTCTAGGAGGAGAGGGGGGAAGTTACACAGCAGTATGAAAGGAGAGACAAAGCTGAGAGTGGACAAGTACGTACAGAGTAGCATAGCGGACAGTGGCCCAGTAGGCGAATGCAGTAGTTAAAGCTGGCAGTAGCAAGAGTATAGACGTAGTAGGAATGGGAAGAAAAGAAAAATGTGACACACCATTCCCACCATCCTAACTTACACTGGCTTCTCACCCAGAGCCTGAGCCTCCTTAAACTGCCTTTATTGGCTTGGTTTCCCTCCAGTAATTTCTCTCATACACACCTATTTACCAGAAAGAGGAGTGTAGGCTTGGGGTGTCCCAGTGCTGCTTCCCAGCTGTGCACTCACAGGTGGGGGTCAGAGCATGGTTGCAGTAATGTCAAAAAAGTGACCAATAAGAACGCTGCAATGCACAACCAGTCCCCACAGTTAGTATCTATTCTGCACTGCTGCCGTGCGATTACTGGTTCCACTCCCCGAACAATGGCTGCAAAACAGGCTGGATGAAGCTGTAACTCTCAGAGCCTATAACCAGTTAGCTTTAAAGACAAAGCAGAAGAGACTGAGTAAGCAAGCAGGGGCGGAGTTATGTTAGTAAAGCCCATTGTGCAAGCAGCTTATTGGGTTTTGGTTTTTCCCTCAAAATGAGAAATCGTGCTTCCCTACACAGTAGGTACTAAAACCATTCAGGCCAGATCTGGATAGGTCCTATCCAATGCTAGAGGCCAAGTCGGGCTCTTCCACGCTTTAGCTTCTGAATGGATACAGGAGACAGACTGAGAACAGCAGCCATAGACTGATCAACAGCATCCCAGGCCAAGGTAGTCCCATGCCGCCAAATTTCCTGCAAGAAACTAAAGACTCAGCCCACTCCAAGCCTTGTGGAGAAGCAATAGTAACAAGAGTGTTGTAGTCACACATCCCCACACACTGTTAAGGGGAGCAGTGTTTTTGGCGCTTGACATGATGAATTTTCTATTTCTTCATGTTACATGCAAGTTAGCTGCTGAGCAATCTGACCGCATATGAGTGTTGACTAGGGGAAATACATATAAAAAGTACCAGTGGGGGTGTGTCTGCATGCCGTCAGTTGGCTGGAATGTGCAGATAGATGAGCTTTGGCATGTCGTCTGCCTCTTTGGGGTGAACTAGCAGAGCTGTATCTTTGATTCATTGGTTGGAGAGGTTTTTGGGACAAACAGGTCATGAGTGCTAGCATTAGTGCTGCAAACGAGGCATATAGCTGTACGCACGTTAGTTCGCAAATGGCCAGGGTGTCAGTATATTGATGTCACTCCAGACTACACTAAATGTTATGGCTGCTGAATACAATGTATTTCCCCATTGCTGTTCAGTTCTTCCTTAAGGAGTGGCTGAACTTTGCATCCTTACTGGAAAAGGGACTTGAGACAGGAGACACCTGTGATTGTCAGGTCCTCAAATACATTCTTAATCCAAATTCTACTCCAAGAACTGTACTGGCAACATGCCCAAGCCCAAGGACCATGCATAGAATGGAACAGACTGCAGCTGCCCTCACCTGTAACAAAGAGGTGCAGCCTGTGCCTGGATCAAGATTGCACATTGGGACCTGTCATCTCCCAAGGGTCAGCCCCTCCTTACTAAAGATGGGCTACCTGGTAAAGCACCACAGGCCACCCTTGCCTTAGAGGCAATGTCAAAGCCAAACATCTCAAACTCTGAGGAGGCAGGTGGTGTACTGGAGCAACATTTCTTCTTGCGGCTCATCAGGAAAATGGAGCTTCCTTTGGGGTGGCATTGCAGACACAGAGCTCTGGTGCAATACTGTCCTAAAGCTTCTGTGGTGGTGGTGGTTATTCACAAAACACCATCTTCCCAGTCCACTTGAGCAGATTTCTTGCCTGCTCCATCATCCTCTTCTAGAAGAGCCAAACAGTCTATGGAATAAGCCTTGGCCACAGAGGACAATGGGGACTGCAGTGCAGGGCATACGGGATACGAGATCTGAGGGGACACAAAGTTTAGATTTTTAACTCCTAAAACATCCATGAAAATGACTGTCAGAGACAACAGAAGCCATCTGCAGACCTCATGATGGCATCTAATCTAACAAGCAATAGCAGAGGTGTGCTTTGCCTGGATGAGGGCAGGCATTGCAAGCCACGCACCACTGGGCATCAACTTGGAGTTGGAATCTGGGCCAGTCTTTGGTCCTTGTGAAAGCCTGCAGGTTGTCTGGAGAGAGGGTTTACTTTGTGCAGTAAGGATGAATCAACAGCAAACCAGACTATCTGACTTACAAAAGGCTGTGGTTGGTACTACTTAGATAAACTCTGCATGTTAGTGTAAGAGACTGTCCCAAGATCAGCAACAGATCTCAGCAGTTCTGAGACCTGATTCCGGGTCTGCCCACTAGACAGTAGCTATTTCAAGCAAGAGGAGTGGGAACAACCAGGCATTTACAAAAAAGCCAGCAGGATTTTGAGAAAGAGGAATGCAGTGGAATGAATTTATTCAGTAGGGAAACTCCTACTATAGAATCTGTGCTGATAAACCCCCTCGGACTACTTGCTAACCAAGATTTAGTATCTGTTCCAGATGGGGCCTTCCCCGTAGGACAGTGAGAGTGGGTGGCTGGGTTTGGACATGAGAGAAACTGACTATGATGATTTCCCCTTCCTTCATTCTCACAGCATGTCAAGTTGTGAGTCCATCCATTCTCAGAACAGAAAAACAAACAAACGTGACCCTTAGGACTTCGCAACTGTCACTGTGCTGCACACACTGGCCACTGGGACAGCAGAGGGAGAACCCAGATCATTCCCCCCCAAATAATAATTCATTAATAATAATAAACTCTTATTGCACAGATCCTCTCTCCCCCTGTTCCTTCCCCTGACCTAAAGGAAAACCTTTGTTAGGAGAACAGGGTTTAAGATCCAATTGAGCAGTTCCAATTCCATCCCCAAACCCCAGGCATTTGGAAGCAGCATCTCAGCATCTCTTTTCCTCTGCTTTGATTCCTGTTTATTAGCCTGGCTCCTCTAGAGGAAGAGTCAGCTGTAAATCAAGTCAGGTATCAGGAAAAAGGAGAGGGACTCCCCAGTGCCCAAAGTCATTGTAGAAGTGTAACCAGAGTTTTTCCTCACTCTGTAATTACAGGGCAGTGACCCACTCGTGCTTCCATTTTCTAACACCTCATTTCCATGCTGACCCTTCCCAGAAACAGCCCCAGCATCCTTCATTTGATCTATCAAAAATAAACAGCATTTTCAAGTCATCTACTTCCTGGGTTCCCAATGAAGCTATTTGATATCTCACACCCTGCCACTCACCTCACTGCTCACATTGGAAATCCTTAGAGGAATAAAATTCTCCCAAGCTGCTGAAAAGGGTTTGGAGGGAAGCCCTGGCTGGGATGATTTAGTTGGGGTTGGTCCTGCTTTGAGCAGGGGGTTGGACTAGATGACCTCCTGAGGTCTCTTCTAACCCTAATCTTCTATGATTCTATAAGTGTCTCAAAGATGGACGAGCATTTAGGGTATGTTGACGCAGCCTGCTGTGGTGAGCCTCCCAGCCCAGGTCAACAGACTCAGGCTTGCAGGGTTCATGCTACCATGCTAAAAATAGCCAGATAGATGTTGCAGCTCAGGCTCTGAAGTCTGTGGGGGAGGGTGGGCACTCTGCACAGCTAGTTCTAGTGTGGTTGTGTGAGCCCAATGAGCCTAAGTCTGTCAACCTGGGCTGGGAAGCTCGCTACTGGCAGCTGCGTAGCTAGATCTTAGGAGCCGATTATGAAAAATGGAGTTATTCACTCACAGTTGTGCCCTCCCTCAACACCTCTGGCCACTGCTCCTTCAGCTCTCCTCTCATTGTCCTTGTGGCCATTATACGTAGCAGGAGAGGCACATGGTCTGTGTGCAGTTCACCAGGGTAGCACATGGGACTGGTGAGAGGTTGATTGCTGGTGAACAGGTCAAATCGGATTCAATTTAGTAGTGACTGAAAGACATTACCCATAAGAGCTATTTGTTGGCCTGTTTGTGAAATGAACAAATCCACCTCTAAGGCAATAAACCAGCCTCTTGGTCTCCGGAGCAGAACCAAGAACTGTATTTATCAAAGAGTGTCTCTTTTGGCCCTGCTGGTGTGAGCTCTGGAGGTGGGGCAAATTGGAGGGGTGGCAGGAAGGGAACTTACACTAATTATTATATTGCAAGATGGGCCAAGAGCCCCGAAGAAACTGAAGACCACTGGCCTCTTTCACCATTATTACATTCACTTTAAGTGTAAACCAAAAAAAAATAAAAAAAATCTCTGCAATTATCCAGCTGGGAGACACCCTCACTCCAGAAGACCATGTCATCTATCCAAATGTGAGTGGCCACAAAGCCCTACAACCTTGACCCCAGAAAACAACAGAACACTTTGTGTGCTAACGTTACCAGCACATAGCAGATGAGCATCTATTTTGCCATCAACAAATGGGAGAAAGTTACCTGCAAATACGGTGTAATCAGAAAGATGCTGCTTCTGATATTACTTCAGAGAGCTCAATGACACCTCTTACACCCTCTTTCATTTCAGTTCCCACTGCTGGATCTTGAGGGACAGGGCAGTGAGAGCACCGCAGTCGTTCGCAGCCTAAGGAAAGAAGACAATCTCTCTTAAGTGCTCAGAATTCCAGTGCACTCAACAGTACTGGATCCAAATGCTTCCTTCAGCCACATTTTGATCCCTTCAAATATGCTTACGGGTGGGGATGGAATATCAGAGTATAAGCAAGGAAATCAGATGGAGAAGAGCTCTTACCTCTAGTGGCATCACTCACTTGGCAGGCTTGTTCCCTTCAGCATGTTAGAGTGATTGTCTATAACCATATTTTCATTGGCTGATTTGGGCCTTTTAGGTGATGTCACAGATAAACATAGGGGTGAAAGTAACTTAAAGGATTTACCGGTATGCTGGAGTCCTGAGTGGGGGGCATGGCCACAACTGGAAGAGGTGAGGCCTTTCAAGATTTAAAGGCCCTGGAGCTCCAGCTGTGGTTGGGTGCCCCAGAGCCTTTAAATCACCTCAGAGCTACCAGCTACAGAGGCAACTGCTCAGGGGCGAATTAAAGGACCCGGGGGCTCCAGCTGCCGTGGAGCTCCGGGCCCTTTAAATCACTGCAGGAACCCTGCCACTGCCACCCCAGGGCGGCAGGGCTCTGGCGGTGATTTAAAGGGCTCAGGGCTCTGCCACTGAGGGGAGCCCCAGGCCCTTTAAAACACTGCTGGAGCCTTGCCATTGCTGGGGCTCCGGCAACAGGGCTCAGGCAGGAATTTAAAGGGCCCAGTGCTCCTGCCACTGAGGGGAGCCCCAGGCTCTTTAAAGTGCCACTGGAGCCCTGCTGCCGCTGGGGCTCTGGCAGCTGGGCTTGGGCGGGGATTTTAAGGGCCTGGTGCTCCCCACAGCGGCTGGAACCCTGGGCCCTTTAAATCACCGCCGGGGAAGCTGGTCCAGTCCAGCATGGCGTACCGGCTCTTGCCAGTACACCATACTGGACCGTACCAGCTTACTTTCACCTCTGGATAAACACCAAATCTCATTGGTGCAGAACTAGGACTTCAGGGCATGCAAAAAATTAACCCTAAATATGCTGAGAAAATTCAGCGTACGTACACCCTTTATTGTAAGTTACAGGCCAATAAATGAGCCTAAGTTACCCACCAAGCAGGCAGAAAGGTGGGGTCTTAGTAACAGTTTCTTTTAAGGGTGTAGCAGGAGCAAGGTTCCCCACAGTTTTACACCCTATTAGTTGGTTTTCCTCCTATAGTCCAATCAGTGTCCCCTTGGCATGCTACACTAAATCAGGCTCACACCAACGTCTCAGCATAAATCTGATGCTACCATTTAAGTGAGCTCTGAATTTGGCCCATTCTGTTAAGTGGATTAACGAAAGCGGAGGAAAAATGTTTTGCTATCTTTCCCCACATCTTTTTTTTCTTAAGCCCATTTTCCAGAACAGAGTTAGAGAATGTGCACTGTTAACACATAGCTAGGTGCAAAGGTTGCCCAGGCAGACCTAGGATGGTGAGCTCCTCAGGGCAGGGAGGTCCCTTCTCAAATGTCTGGAGAGTGTCTGGCAAATTACAAACACCACCACAAACACAACTAAAATCCTCAACCACCCACTCCAGCCCAACCCTCCTCTCCCCTCCCTTTTGCTGCTTGTTTTCACCCTGCTTCACCTTGAAGCAAAGCTTTTAAGCTAAGAAACTGGACTCCAAGGCTGGACCAGCTCCCAATCCAGGTTTCCACCATAACATTGCACTTCTGAAGTATTTGCTGAGCTCTGAGAGGGAAGCAGCAATTTCCCTGTAGGAGCCCTGGCCTGAAGCACTTCACATTTCTCTTCTCACTGAGGTTTAACTCAACCTTAAACACTTGAAAGCTGGCCCGAGACTCCAGTGTCAGCTTCTGAAAGTGAACTTCTAGTCTGAAAAGTGACTGTAAAATAGCACCATCTTATTCAGCAACTCTGCTTCCTGGGGGGGATTCAGAGACATGTCTACTGACCTCAGGCTCAGAGCTAAGTTTTTACCCTTATTAGAATGACAGAGCTAAGAGTGTGAGCTGAACTCTGTTCCTTTGGGTGCAGCAACAGGATTGTTTACTGCTGTACATTCCAAACAGCTGTGCACCCCATTAAGCACTAGGGAGCCGAGCAGGTGCCACTGAGGTCATAAATTGAAGATAATAGGGGCTGTAGAGCTGAGAGCATAAGTTGCCTCGCAGAAGCTCTCTTACTGGTGATGGTGCACGGTGGTGGATTAGCCTCTGGGCCCATGGGGCCTCTGCCCAGCGGCCCCCACCAACTGGGGGGCCACTGGAAAAATTCTGCCACTGAAGCCACAGGATAGGGAAGCCCCCCCCAGCAGCCCCCGACCCTGTCCCAAGCCCTCCCTCCTCCTCAGCGGCCCCCAACTCTGTCCCCGGGCAAAGCCCCCCTCAACCCCCCAGCAGCCCTGGGACTGGAAGAGCTCTCACTTCCTGCTGTGCCCCAGGGCTGTGGCATGGGGACAGAGCTTCTCCGGTCTTGGGGCTGTAGGAGGTGGGGGAGAAAGGAGAAAAAGAGGTTGCAGGGCTGCAATGAGGGGACAGAATGAGGAGTACCCTGGGTGGAACAGGGGTGGGCCCCTGGACCCCACCTTTGGGAAAGGGGCAGAAAGGGGTGGGGCTGTGGGTGGAGTCACAGGCGGAAGGGGTGGAAAGGGACCCCCCCACTTGCTCTGGCCTAGGACCCCAGGAAACCTTAATCTGCATCTGATGGTGCACCAGGAGGAAATAGCCTTGCTTGACTCTCAGAGCCTAGGCTGATTTTGCAGGGCAGGCGGATAGAAAACAAAACCCCAACTCCTCACTTGTAGACAGCACATTTGAAATTAGCTGAAGAAGCAGTGGCACTCCCAAGCAAAATAAAGTTACAAATGCCCTTCAGGGATTTGGGTCCCAACTATGCTAGAAATAACCTCTCCCGGTGAGGGACAGCACTGCAACTCTGATCAGTTCAAACATGCAGGCCAACAGCGCTTGCTTTAAATAGGAGGGTGGCTACTGACAGCGCATGTTCAAGGCGGGGTGATTCTGGGCTCTGAAGCTCACTTCCCCTGTGACCAAACCAGGGCCGTGTCCAGGGTTTTTGCTGCCCCAAGCGGTGAGGAAAAAAAAAAGCCGCGATCGCCACGGTGGCCGCCACTTTATCCTTCAGCGGCAATTCAGCAGCAGGTCCTTCCCTCCGAGAGGGACTGAAGGACCCGCCTCCAAATTGCAGCTGAAGAGCCCGACATGCCGTCCCTTTCCCTTGGCCGCCCCAAGCACCTGCTTGCTGCGCTGGTGCCTGGAGCCAGCCCTGGACCAAACCCTAGATTGTGTGACCCTTAGGACACACTGTAAGGCTCATATATTTTTCTTGGGCCTGATTTACAAAGGTATTTAGATACCTAGAGATGAAGAGAGGCTTCTAGGTGGATTTTCAAAAGTCCCCAAGACAGGTGCTTAACTCCTATTGACTTTCAGTGGGAGTTAGATACCTACTCTGCTTTGGTAAATCCCACTAGGTGCCTCTCTGCATCTTGAGGTGCCCAAATAGCTGTGTAAGTCTGGCCCCAAGTTATTCTGGGGGAAGGAAAGGAATGGTGCAAATAGGAGCTTGCTAGTGGAGGGCTTGAGGATAAGCCTCATTTTGGGAGGTGGCAAAGTCTTTTTAAATGGTAAAAACTCCACTGTATTTTGATAATTATACAGCAGTGACAGCCCTGGCAAAGGGCTCCTTTATACGCTTCAGTACATAAAAACAGGTCTGAACCAAACCAGCCCAGATCTAAAAATCATTCAAGTTTGCAGAATTTTTGATCCTGACCCAAATGACTCAGTTGCTCCCTGCCTATAATGGACCAAACCAAAACCCTGAACCCACATAGCTGCCAACCTTTAGGAAAGTCCTGATATGAATCTATACTTTGTGACATTGGCTGTTACAATTAGTACAATAGAGCATTGAATAGTCTGCACTTCCCTCCACAATCTAGCAACAGAACAGTTTCCAAATAGTACATTTTACCAAGTTTCCTATGAGGCATCAAAAAGCAGCCCATGAATGTGATTCTCATTAAAGGAACTGAACTTACCATGACACAGGAAATATTTGAAAAGCAAGGCAACGGCAACAAGGAAGATGCAGATGAGAACCAAACTCGAGGCAATAATGACCCCCTGGGGCGAAGGTGTTGAAGAAGAAGGACATTCCTTTGGTTTTTCTGAGAAGAAAGAATTGACAAATATAACTGAAGGGCCCTTCACCATAGTGCCACTTTCACACAAGAGTGGGTGTGAGAATCCTGTTTTGTCCAAATTCTAATGCCAAGTAATGCCTTTTTTTTTGCCAGTAACATGCTTATTTGCAATATATTATCCAGCCACACCTTATAGTTCCTGAACTATATGGAGTTCCAGGCAGGGTATGCTCCCTGGTACACAAAAGTGACAAAGCTGCAACTCAAGCTCTGAGGAAGCCTCCCATTCCCCAAGAGTATTTTTCTGGGTTTAAGATTTTTATGACATCTGTGTAGTTTTAAGTGCTGGATTTTCTTTGAGAACTGGGCATGGATGAACTGTGTTTCACATGAGTTCTGCAAGGCTGTGAACATCTAAAAGCAGATAGGCAAATTTGACATAAAGAGGTAATACACAGTAGCAACTAAGTATCATAACCTATCTGATTAACAGAGCAGGCACTGCCTGCCCTGAGGAGCCTCTGTTGGCCGTGGGTGTTTATGTGGGGAAGTAACAAAGGTCTTTCCCTTCAAGGAACAGTGGAGGTTGGGTGGGTAATTACGAGTCTGCATTTAGAGAAACTTCCAGTCATAGAGGCACTACTTGGGTTCTCTTGTTTCAGGCACATTTTACACCTAAGCCAGGGCAGTATGTATGCCTCCAAGTTTATACATAAAAGAGACCTCTGAATGCAAAAGGCATATTTGATCTATCATTCTCTGAGTAGGGGGCAAAGAGAGTGAGGGTCTGAAATTTTATTTCAGTGGAGTCAGATGCTTTTGCCATTCTCATCAGATGGTGGAAGTCCTATCACTTAGAACATTGAAAAGACTAGACGTACTACCACTTCTGCAGTAAGGAGCTCTCCTGCTTTGGCAGGAAGATGGCCTAAATGTATGCTTCATCTCGTAGGGCTTTACCCTCGCTAATGGCTAGGAGTCTAAGACTGGGCTAAATTAAGCAGCATTCAGCTTCCTGGGCATTGGCTTTATTCTCCCCCATAATCTTGCCAGCTGCACATGTGAGCCCCTCTAGCCCGGAGCTGGGACTCCCAAGCATTTGTTGCTTTAAGGACTGTTCCCAACAAACTGAAGTGAAAGTGGCCACGCACTTTAAAAATCAAAAGGTGTTTTTTGTTCTTGTCACTGTTTTTCCCCCTCCCTGCCTTCAAAGAATCAGTCATTACCTCAAGCTATTGTTTTATTATGATTATTTTGCTGGGATTTTTTTCTCCTCTTCTATTCCACACAATATACAATTGAGGCCTTTTCTTCATACCTGTTTCCTCCTGGGAATGTAGACATTCCAGCTATTAGCAATATTCTCTAAGGGCCAGGTTCTGAGCTCCTTTCTCAAGCTGAATGGTACCTTCACAAGTCCCATTGAGTGCAGCAGGGCTATGATGAATAAGGGTGGCCGAATCTCTCCTTAGCTTCCCTTGGAAATGCCTGAATCCATACAGTCAGAACAATGGGCATAGAAACATGTTTTAAATGTTGTTTTTAATTAAAAAAACGGGCTTTTTTTAACTCTCTGGATTTAAGTGTCTTCTTGCAAGCTCCTTTGTACTGTGAAGCACTTAGACTGTAACAGATACTTCATATTCAGTATACTGCCTTTCATCACTCTCCCTGTCTGTTTTCACTTGTCCCTTTCCAGGCACAGGCCCATTTATTGTATGATCCTCTATTTTGCACTGCATTGTATACAATCATGGTACATTACTACATACATACATTAGGAATATTGCTGAGGGTGGGAAGCTGGAATTTCTTCCTGATTATTGCAGCCAGTAACAGACCTTGAGGCAGGAATGAGAGGGCTTGCAAATTTTATGTTTGTGTAACTGTGGACACTATTCTGACACGAGTAAATGCACCCTTCTTTCTGAGCTATGTACCTCAGCGAGTTCCACAAATTCATTACACACTGCATATGATTGGCAGAAACTTACTCAGAGTATAGTTAGAGGACACTTTGTAGACATCATACTCAACGGTACATGTGAGGAAAATTTCTTCAGTCAGATTGAGCTGCAATTTGGCAGTGACATTATAGAGGCTGTCTTTTGAGTCAGATAAATTGGTTTGCCAGTTCACAGACATATTATTGAGGATCCCGGAGACTCTGGGCTCTGCAAAGCCACCATGAGAAGAACAGGTCACCATCACCTCAGTTGAGCCACAAGCATCTTTGGGTACCTCTGCTGATATGACCGGCTTGCTGAAGTCAGCTGGAACAAAGATAGTGAGAGAGATTTAATTACCATTCTGTCAGATGAGGCACAAAATTGCAGTCTTCCTGACCTCTTGTCATTAAAGAGCCCACGGCATTTGGCATTCTAGTGCCTCCAAATTCCTTCTGAAGTTACAGGTGGACAGGGAATTCTAGTATTCACCTTCACTTCCTGTCCTAAACTATTGTCCAGTATTGCAGCGCACTGTTTCACCAGCTGCCACATTCAGTGGTGGTGTGCTGTCTCTCTAGCTATACGGTCATTTGTAAGGTGGCCTTCTTTATGGAAAGTGCTATAGAAATATAGGGTTTGTGGTTATTAATAGTCTATTGCATAAATGTGTAGAAAAGATAACATTGGCCTCTCTTCTGAGCCATCCAGCAAGGGAATGAATTACTTAATGATTTGTATTACGGTCATGTCTAGGGACCCACCTCCCCAAACAACTGCAGTTGGGATCCCATGATGCTGGGCACTGTTCAGATGCATAGTTAGTGACAGTCCCTGCCCCAAAGAGTTTGCAATCTAAGTAGACAAGAATCAAAGCATGGGAGAGGAAACTGAGGCATGGAAGGGTGACGTGACTTGCCAAAGGTTACACAGCAGATCAGTGGCAGAAAGAGAAAGATCCCAGGCCGCCTCAGTTCTATTCCAGCACCCTATCCACTGGGCCCCATTGCCTTAGTTAGCACAAAGGATTGTTTTGGAGACAGTCACTTCTAAACCAGAAACTGGACTGAAACCACTAGCTCATTTCACACAGGAGCACTGAGCAGTCATCACATGGTAACAAGTTTCAGTCACTATTTTCCTAGTCAACTAGCAGCCTAGAAGTGAAAGTCTCCATATCCCATTACCAATCCTTCTGTCCAAAAGGCCTGAAGCCCCCCCCCACCACCCAGCTGTTACAAAGGCCTGTTAGAATGCAGGGGGATGGGAGATGGCAGAATAGAAGAGAGCTGGGCTGTTTTTAGTGCCATGCCACATTTCCCATTAAGCTGATTTGTCAGCCCTAGGACTATTCCTCTCCATAGGTGATGCACTCCACAAGAGGGGGTGTGGAGTGTTCTGGGAATACAGGAGGCAAGAAACTGGACAAGTCTCTTTTTTCACTTCAGTTCTCACTCGCTGATAGGGAGACAGTTCCTTCGGGGGGGGGGTGGGTCCCTGCACACCAGGGAGTGTTATATACATGCTGCTGTAAGGCAGGCTGAGGACTAGTGATGGGAAAACCTCAGGAGAGATGCACATTCAAGATGTAGACGATTCCAGTGCTTATTCATGGGCCTAGGTAGAGGCTTCCCTGCAAGATCTCTGGGACTTTCTGCTGTCATATGGGTCAAAAAGAAAACAATGTCTCTGCTCTCAGTTGAAACCAACTATCAGAGAGGCGGCCGCGCAAATGGAAAATGATGATGTGAATGGAATTTCTTCTAACTTCCACCAAAGGTTCAGATTCATTTTGAGCAACAGCACTCCTGTTGCTCCACTAAACCATTTCCCTGGGGCAGTGCTTACAGTGCTCTGAAAAAGTGTGTGTGTGGGGGGAACGAGCATTTTCTACAGAAATGAAAGTGACATCATCAGCATCTGCCTGTCTCTCCTCCCCCCTGGCTCCACATCAATTTTGCCCTTTTCCAGCTTCATGTCTGTTCTTCCTGCAGCTCTGGGGGTTCTTCACTCCGCTCCCCCAGACTGAGAGTGGCTGCAGTGATGTCCCCTCTCTCCTTTCCCATGCTGGTGTTGGAGGCAAAGGAGAGACCAGAGGCACCAGCCTGTCACCACTGTTCACAGGAGGAGCTGTGGGCAGGGAGAAGGAGTAGGGCCATCCTGAGCTGCTGGGCTCTTACAATCATAGAATATCAGGGTTGGAAGGGACCTCAGGAGATCATCTAGTCCAACCCCCTAATCAAAGCAGGCCCAATCCCCAGATTTTTACCCCAGTACCCCAAATAGCCCCCTCAAGGATTGAATTCACAACCCTGGGTTTAGCAGGCCAATGCTCAAATCACCGAGCTATCCCTCCCCATCTCCTGCTCCCCACTCCCCTCCTGGAAGAATAGGCTCATGAAGGGTGGGGAGTGGCAGAGGAAGAGCTCTGCCCATTCCCTGCATTAGCTCTGATTGGCTGCTTACACCCCAGCAGGTGGAAAAGTAGCCAATCAAAAGGGGTTTCTCCCCATGCAGGGCTGACATGTGCACTCCTCAATGCCAGCTGGAATTATAGAATGTTTATTGGGTGGGTCTGGAACCCCTTTCAACCAGGTGCCATTTAAGCACGGGTCTGAGGTGAGGTTCATTTAACCCTTAGGGAATGGCGATGTCTGATCCCTAGAGCACTAGCCACGCCCCTAGAACGTTGTGTGGCTCTCCAAGGGTGATGGGGCAAAACCAGGAAGGGCCTAGGGCTGCTGAGAGGTGGGGCCTGGTCAGAAAGCAGTCTTCCCACCATACCATGCCTGCCCTTGCAGGGACCACTTCCTCCTGCTCTACGAGAGAGACCTGACTTCTTTGTGCCTCACTCTGGAAAGCAACATAGGGCCAAATAGCTCAGAGCACAGACCAGTGATGGCACTTTCTGGAGTGGCTCCTGGAATAAACTCCATGCCAAAGAGACAAGTAGCAGGCAAGGGAAGGGGGAGGGAGAGGAGACGCTCTTTCAATGCTTGAAGTAATGTGGACATGGCCAGATTTCCAATTAGGCACAGTTGGCACGTGCCTAGGCACACTGGCGTTCTAGGGGTGCCTAAAAGTTAAAAATGAGTTCAAAGTTAAAACATACAACAATGATTTTGAACCTGCAGCTCATGGGCTGCATCCAGCCCAATTAGCACACAGCTGTGAGTGGCCCAGCTGTGTGCTAAAAACAATTCAGTTTGCCACTTCAGCCCTGGCAACGGCGAGGCTGGCGAAGGGGGAGACAGCACCACGCAGCCATGCTGGAGAGCTCCTGCCAGCAAGAAAGGCAAAGCAGCCCCTGGTGGCAGGGGAAGGCTTCAGCAATGCAATGCAGGGGGCCCTGCTGGGCAAGTGGGTCCTGAGGGAGCCCGGCCTGGGCAGGTCTCACTCCTGCTCCAGCCTGGCTGATCGTGCCTCTCCTGAGGGTCCAGCGCAATCCCCGACTGGCCCTGGCTGTGCTGCCCATTCAGTCTGGTGGACACAGTCCCCTCCCAGAGGGGCTGGTGAGTGTGGCCAGGGCGCAGGAGAGTGGATTTGTAGGGGGTTTGGGGGGGGGCTCTGGGCGGTGAGGAGTGCTAGGCCATGGCGGGTGCAGGAGGTCTGTGTGTGTTGGGGCGCTAGGCAGTGGGGTCTATGTGGGGCACTGGACAGTTGTGGAGGATTTGTGGAGGGGGGCACTGGGCAGTGGGGGGTCCGTAGGTTGGGACGAGTGCTGAAGATGCTGTGCCTAGGGGTGTGTAAGGTGTAAATCTGGCCCTAAGTGTGGACTGCCATGTAGGAGGACAGAGCTAATGAAGGGGGATGGCAGGTAATCCTATTGGAATTCGAATCCTAATGGCGAGTCTCGCCGTGCTTACGCTTCTCAAGGATTCTATGACCTGACTGTTCTGTGGCCACAGTGAATGGTACGTCTAGTCGTCCATCTTAACCTCTTGGTCTTTGCATATTAATTAAAGGCTTCTGATGATTTGGGTCACACCACTTACCTACAACCACCAAAGCCACAAGCTTGGCACATGCACGCCTGTAAGCTCCATTCTCTAGCACCTGAACTATGCATTCATATGTGTTGTTGTCTGATAGTTCCACTGGGGAGATCAACAGTGTGAGGTTCTGTAGGTCCATCTCTGTCCGGTTCACATACTTTGAATTGACTGGGACCGAGTCTGGGACTGGCTTCCCTCCTGAGTAAGCCTGTATTACTTCTGTTTGTATTGTTTGCCAGTAAACACGGTAGTTATACAGGGACTCTGGGCTGGGTAGTTCACGGCAGCAGGGCAGGAGGGCACGTTCTCCCAGTTTGGCTTTGAACTCCTTTTTTTCCTGTGCAAAGACTGCAGGGAAGCAAAAAGGAAACAACAACATATGTCATGAGACAGTCATATATCCGTAAAGCCCATTCTGCCTACAACTCCATCACCCTTGATCACAACTCTGTGTACTCCCACTGACATGCCCCAGCTTTCCATTGTCCACTTTGAAAAATCCTCCCAGAAGGGACCTTTCTCGGTGATGTGTTCTTGTGATGCTCCAATCTCACATACGGGTCTAAGTAACAGAAAATGGTTGCTAAGCATGTGAATTAATGAAAATGATCAGATGCATGGCAAGCAGGATAGGTCACAGTTTTCAAAACTCAGAGTAAGTAATCATCACTATTGTCATTGAAGGGGCGAGGTACGTTGTCATACCCATCAGGGACCAAAACATCTCCTCTTCTCTCTCTTCTTAGAGCTGTTTGTTTGCAAAATCCCTATAATTTTTCTGTGTGTTTCCCCAACCTCAAGCAAATGCAGCAATGCATCTTTTTTTGTAAAGGGAAGGGAGAACCAACCCAACACCCACGCAATCATAAGCAACCCTACAACAACAAGCCAGCATCATAGCCCAACATTCACAAGCATCTTTACAATAACAAACCGAGACACACAGCCTATAGTTCATGAGCATCCCTGCAACAAATCTGGATACATACCCTGGTGCTCATAAGGAATTAAATCACTAAACCAAAACTGCTGATGAGTATCCCTACGATAACAAACCAGCGTCACAGCTTGGTGCTCATGAGCATCCCTGTGACAATAAGCCAGCACACTTACGGAATTAAAAAAAAAAAAGAAAAGAAAAGAGAAGATCACTATGGAAACAATGCACCCCTGTCCTGCAGTGGTTCCCCTGCTTTGCAGTATCCCCCTTTGCACTCTGCTCCCGTGCTCAGTCCTGCAATGCAGCGCTACAGTAGTTCTGCTTCCCCGCCTCCATCTGGTCACACCGTGGAGGTAGGACATCAGAAGCGATAGCAAGCTGGAAGGCTTGAGAGGACCCATGACAGCAAAGCAGAGGCTAGCTGAGGACTGATTGGCCCAGACTGATGACAGAGCAGTGTCTGGAAAGAAAGAATGATCTTGTGGTTAAAGCAAAATGTGGGCAGGTCTATTCATACCTCTGCCATGAGTTGCAGAGCAGCTTTGAGCAAGTCACTTAACCTCTCTGTGGCCTACTTTCCCAAAGTGGGATAATGATACTTACCAACTTAAAAGGATCGCCTAAGGCTTAACTTGTTGCCTGTAAAGCTCTCTGAGATCCCTCGCGGAAGGTGCTAGAGAAGAAAAACAATCTTAGGCTGCCCTGGTGCTCCCTGATTTGCAGGAGGCATGCCTGCCATTAACCAGAGTTCACATTTCAGACACCAAACCAAACCAAAAGCATGATTTTATGATTCGAGTCTGACATGCACAGGGAATCCATTGCCAGCGCACATGCCCCTGCTCCACCCACCTGCCTTATGGCAAATCATATAGAAAATATGCCAGGGTCAGCAAATACAAAATTGTGTTTTCCATTTAATTGGGGAGCTCTTCTCTGACTCAGGCACTTCATTGCCCCCTCATTAGCGAGGGATCCCAAGGAAAGCTCTTTTTTATCAATCAGGTGTGTTACTCTGTGTAACGCAGGCCACCTTAAGCTGCATGTCTTGCTGCTCCTCCTCTTTGTGTGTGTCTGTCTTCTTCCTGCTTGTGTCTCCTTCCAGCTCAGTTACTATCATTGCTAGACTTCCAATAACAGCAACTGAAACTTTGGAATTCTGGCCTGATATCACCACCCAATGCTGCTGGGTTGTTTTTTTTATTATGAGAAGAGTGGGCGTAGCTGTAAATGTCAGTGAGACATCGCATCATGAGTTGTATGAGGTTCTCCACACTTTGCCACCAAGAGTCTCCTCTGCAACCAAAAGGAGAACAAAAACCTCCTGGGCAGTACATATGCAAAGGCTGGAAACTCCTGCTGATGTCACACCCGCCCTTAAAAGGCACTGCACCCATGAAACTGTAACCCGAACACTTTAAGCCTGAAGCAGCCACAGACCAGGGAGAGTCATGCAACTCCACAAAAGTCCCCAGTTCATCTGAGTTTACTTTAAAGGTGAATTGCAAAGCAAAAATGAAAACTGAATCCAATCCAGATTTACATACCTAATCTTCTGTAGAAGGGATCCACTATGGAAAAAAGTTGTAATGGATCATCTAGACAAAAATTCCCTCCTCTTCCCAACCTGCCAATGAAATCCTCTTGGTTCTTGCTCTCTGTACCCAGAGTGGATACTTCATTTGACCCCATGGATGAAGGAGTCAGGAATAGAGGAAGGAATTTCAGTTCTCTCACTCCTCCCACAGAAAAGAGCAGGACACAGGGGTTTATTTGCTTCCTACAAAGGATACAGGAACTCCAACTCCATTTGCTTGGTGATTCCCACTCTACTACCTATTTGATCAGAGACACTGCTATGGTTAGATCTCTGCATGGATCAGGGAGAAGGAGTAGAGTGCTGATCAGGAGAGGTGCTCTCAGCATAGCAAGGCAATGAAGAAGCATTAGCAGTAAGCTTGGCAGAATTCAATTTTTATATATATATATATATAAAATTTCAGTGGATAATATCAATGGTTATTTTTAAGCATTTTATTTTTTTAAAATTTAAAGTTTCTCAATTTTGCAAAATTACGGGTTTTAAGCATTTATTTTTTTTTGTCTTTTTTTTAACAGTTGTGGGGTCAGGAAATTATTTAATGACAGCAGACCCTGAGGTTCAAAAAATTAAAGCTTTATAACCATTAAACACAAACTGTCAACATCAGATATCAAAATATACAATACATATATCCTTAAATCAACAAATCATACCTGTTTTTTACTATTCATTTGCTAGTCCATTTGTAATGCATCTACCTCTAAATTCTAAACCACTGGATTTCTCAAATACCATTTTTCTTACTTTTGCCTATCTGTAAATTTCAGTTATCATCTATGGAAATATTTTTTCAGCGGTTTAAGAGTGTATGGTGAAATAGATGTTTACCGACATATACAAATCAAAATCTAATCCTTCCAAACCTAGTTATCAGGGATCAGATTGGGCTAGCTAGAGACGTCTCAATGAACCATTGTTTTCCCCTGGTTAGTGCATCTTGATTCCAGAATTTCAATTTGCATTGTGCATCTGCTGGTTGCTACTCCACTGTTAAGGTTAAGTTTTGTTTTTGACTTAAAGCAAGAATTTGACCTCTTGACTTTATAGGAAAACTATGGCACATTCTCCCCAAAATTCTAGTACTTACTCCTTAAATACAAAGTGATTTTTCCAAGCATTTACGAATAAATTCAATAATTAGGTTATGAATTAAAATTAGCTAAGTAGGTCTTTAAAGAAATTTGCACCTGCTTCATTATTTTCCTGTCCCAAATAATCTTAGCAATGGGATACAGATTTTTTAAAATTTCCATATAGTTCATATTGGGCATAGGCTATATTTCAGGAAATATCATTGTATTTAAGAGGAATTACTGCTTTCCCTAATTGTTATGAGTATATTTGCTATGGAGACACTCCTGTCAACAGTTCAGGGGTTGGTGTGACATGGGAGGTAACTCAACAAATCATCACCCTTCTTCTGCAGTTAATTTGCATGCAACAATTCTATTGGTTGTAATGCCTCAGTGATATGAGGAAGACAGGGCACATGTGCTGAGAGTGGTCTGTATCAGATTTGGTCCAACCGGTAGTACGCTTTAAATATTATGTAACTATATAGTAGGTGGCTGGTTGCACATTAGCTTGGGCAAGCGTACTTGATGGGATTCCTGTGGAACTTCTATTTCGGTTCCACTGTGCACAGAGGCAGCACTGTACTGGGAAAATGAGGCAGAAGCACAGAGATACTGGACTCGGCAATGGGCTCTCCCTGAACCCCTTCACAAGTGTTGGAATCAGTAACAGAGCCCTGCACACCAATAAGTCTATTGCAAATTAAGGGTCAGATTTGTGCTGTTGCTCTGAGGATGCAAAGCAGCTGTAAATCCAGCTCTTCATGACCAGGTACTCCTTGGTGGGCCAGGATCTCTTCTTACCACAGATGTGGTGGAGAGAAAGAAGATAGAAATAGAGCATCTCTTTAAAAAATAGATAAGTATTTAATTCACCAGCAGTTGTATTCAGTCCCATTTCCTTATAGGTTTTCAGTGTATGTCAACTGTGCCGAAAGCAACCTTAATTCTACTCTATACTGATTCTATGAGGAAGAGAGGAAAGGTATGAAAGAAATCTCATTTGATTTAAAAACTCAGTTTCCTCTAGTCTGAGACCGTACATGCAGATTCATAGATTCTAAGGCCAGAAGGGACCAGGATCATCTAGTCTGACCTCCTGTATAACACAGGCCACAGAACTTCCCTGATTTAATTCCTGTTTGAATGAAAGCACATCTTTTAGAAAAATATCCAATCTTGATTTAAAAATTGCCGATTGTGGAGAATCCGCCTTGACCCTTGGTAAATTGTTCTAATGGTTAATTACTCTCACTGTTAAAAAAAATGCACATTTTATTTCAAGTCTGAATTTGTCTACTTCTAGCCACTGAATCTTGTTATAACTTTTGTCTACTAGAAGTGTCCTTTACTATCAAATTTCCATACCGCACACAGATGTTTATAGACTGTGATCAAGTCATCCTTAATCGTCTCTTTGTTAAGATAAAAAGATTGAGGTAACTGTGTAGGACATGTGTTGCTGTAGGACATGTTTTCCAATCTAATCATTCTGTACCTTCTACAATTGATCATCAACATCCTTCCTGAATTATGGGCACCAGAACTGGATGCAGTATTCGAGTAGCAGTCTCACCAGTATCTATTACCAAATATAGAGGTAAAATAATCCATCTACTCCTTCTCAGTATTCCCCTGGAATGCCAAGGATTTCATTAGCCCTTTTGGCCACAGCATTGCACGGGTAGCTCAGCTGATTATCCACCATAATCCCGAAGTCCTTTTCAGAGTCACTGCTTCCCAGAATAGAGGGGCCCAGCCTGTAAGTATGGCCTACATTCTTTGTTTGTAGATGTATAACTGTACACTTGCCTGGATTAAAACACATAGTTTACTTGCACCCAGTTTACCAAGTGACCCAGATCAATCTGTATCAGTAACCCGTCCTCTTCATTATTTACCACTCCCACAATCCTTGTGTCATCTACAGATTTTATCATTGATGTTTAATGTTTTCTTCCAGGTCACCGATCAAAATGTTAAATAGTACAGGGACAAGAACAGATCCCTATGGAACTCCACTAAAAACTCACCCACTTGATGATGATTCCCTACGTACAGTTACCAGTTTTAATCCATTTAACGCATGCCAATGTTGATTTTCTTTCGTTCTAGTTTCTTAATGCCATGTGGTACCAAGACAAATGCCTTACAGAAATGGAAGTATAGTACATCAACACTATTACCTTTATCAACCAAACTTCTAGTTTCATTAAAAAACTTATCCTTTTAGTTTGACAAGATCTATTTTCCAAAAAAACTATGTTGATTGGCATTAATTATATTACCCTACCTTAATTCTTTATTAATCACGTCCCATATCAGACATTCCACTACTTTGGCCAGGATTGATGTCAGGCTGACAGGCCTGTGATTACCCAGATCGCCTCATTTATTCTTTTTAAATAGTGGCACTAATTAGCTTTCTTTAAATCCTCTAGAATTTCACTACTGTGCCAAGACTTATTGACAATCAACAGTAATAGTCTAGATCAGAGGTGGGCAAACTATGACCCGCGGGCCACATCCGTCCCACGCCCCCAAGCTCCTGGCTCTGGAGGCTAGCCCCCGGCCTCTTCCCTGCTGTCCACCCTCCTCCACAGCCTCAGCTCGCTCACTGAACCGCTCGTGCAATGGTCTGGGCTGCGGGGCTGTGAGCTCCTGGGGCAGCTGCAGAGCCAAGCCTGACCCAGTCTCTGTGTAGCGCGGTGACAGCGGTGGCACAGCTGTAGCACCATCAGCCACTGGTGCTCCAGGCAGTGCAGTAAGGGGTCAGGGAGCAGGAGGGGTTGAAAAGAGGGCAGGGGAGTTCGGGGTGGTGGTCAGGGGGCAGGGGATGTGGATAGGGGGCAGGGTGGTTGTGGGAGGAACAGGGGGTTGAATAGCGGCAGGGATCCGCGGGGGGGACAGTCAGGAAGGAGGAGGGGTTGGATGGGGAAGCATGGGGCAGTGAGGGACACGGGTTCCAGGGGCAGTCAGGGGACAGGGAGAAGGAGTGGTTGGATGGAGCAGGGGTCCTGAGGATCAGAAATGAGAGGAAGGGTTGGATGGGGTGGCAGAGGTCCGGGGCAGTCAAGGGACAGGGAGCGGGGTGTATGTGGATGGGGTAGGGGTCCCAGAAGGACCGAAAGGAAACAGGGGGGTTGGATGGGGCAGGAGTCTTGAAGGGGCAGATAGGAGGTGGGGGATGGGCCACGACCCCCTCCCTTAACCAGCCTTCCATACACTTTACGAAACCCAACGTGGCCCTCTGGCCAAAAAGTTTGGCCTCCCCGGTCCAGATTGTTCCTCTGCAACTCTTTTAAAACTCTTGAATGAAAGTATTTGGACGTGCTGATTTTAAACTATCTAACTTTAGTAGCTCATATTTAACATCTCCAGCGATACTAATGGAATGGAAAATATTTCATCATCAACACCACCACCACATCATATGACTACATCGTCTAGCTTTTTCATTGAACACTTCTGCCGTTTCTGAATTGTAACTGACAATTCTACCACTTCCATCTAGTAAAGGACCGTATCATTGTTAGGACTCTTTTTGTCCCTAAAATACTTGAACATCTCCTTAATACCTTTCACATAATCACATGGCTCTGTCATGTCATCTCTATAAGGCAGAGTTAAGGTGGGTTGGAAGGTGCAAACTGTGCATTATTGCCTTACGGTTGTATTTCTTTTAAGCATAACCTTAACCCTCAATTGCCTGGATTTAAAAGGCTTGGTTTGAAGACAATTACAACATCTTTACAATTTCTTTTATCCTTAAGTTACTCATACATACTCTCAGTCTTAATATCATTTAAACTTTTTTCTTTTGATTTAAATTTTTTTTCATCTCTAGCCCTTATGATTATGAAGAAAGCCTGGAAAACATGAACTACGTGTAAGCGATGCACCAATGCTGAGCCTAAAAAACAGCATGAAGTCATAGATCTGGGAAGTGTATATTACCTCTATTCATCTCAGTAGCATGCTAGCTCTGAAGCTTAATGATGGTAATTTAAATATCAACATTGTTAACTATGTTACTGATGATCAAAGCATGTCCAGCACCACGACTTCCCTCCCACCCAATTTAACCGAAGCCTGTCACAGGCAGTTCAAAGCAGAGCACATGGGGTGCCAATCAGCATGCTGTCCATTTTTGTAATTCTTACTCATCAAAAATTGGACTATAGTCATCCCGCTTTGCCTAAACTTGTTTGTGTCACTACCGTGAGGAGACATAACCCAAAGACTTGCAGCCAGGTAGCAGATACAATGAGTAAGAAGGGGGCATTTTTACTGAGTTACTCATGTGACAATAACTTTGCTTAGAAGAAAAACAGTTCAGCATCAGAAGTGCCTTGATCTTTAATTAGTAACTCCTAAGATGTGCCAGGGAAGCTTTAATAACCACGTAGTCCAGAGGGTGTCACCTTTGCAGCATCTCTAGCAACACAGTGACATCCCTCACATCAGTACCATCATACCTACCCCTGGAAATTTCCAGGCATACCTACCCCTGGAAATTTCCACTACCTGCGTCTGATGAAGTGGGTATTCACCCACGAAAGCTCACGCTCCAAAACGTCTGTTAGTCTATAAGGTGCCACAGGATTCTCTGCTGCTTTTACATCATATTGGAGGCACACGAACACTGCCTTCTGAACTCCACTTCCCTGTGCAAGCCACCCGTTAGGGTACTTCAAGTTCCAACTCTGCCTAGTTTACAAGATAAGAACGATCACAACTCACAACCTACTAGCCAACATGTTATATCCAAACAAGGAGTTGTGGGGACAAAACCCTGATAGTTTCTGCTTTCTTGGCTGCTGGGATCCAAGTGAAGATATTCAGACTGGATGAATGATTTTGTAAAGGTCTATTTGCCTTAAATTTTATTGTGCCCCTCCCCCTCGGGTTATTCTGAGACAAATGGAATATGTATGCCGGGCAGGGGGCAGATTTAATGCATATCAGCAGAGCTGGGATATAGGATAGAAGGGGAGGGTTTTTTGTGAGGGGAGGCGAGGGAAGAGGGCGTGAGAGACCCACTAAAACCCTCTTCCAGCACTAGGAGCAGATAAACCAGGTTAGGATAAGAAAGGACAGAGTTGAACATTCATTCAAAATTCAAATCCAGACTTGGATCTTTTCTGAGATTAGAGAAATGGTGGTTCCTTTAAATCAAAAACCAACCCTCCACCCACCTCCAGACATTTCCTCAGCATTTTTGCACTTGCTGGTTTGGGGCAGGACCAGAAGTAGGAGTTGTGCAAGACCATTCAAGGGGGATGTGTGGAGCACAGAGATTTGGATGAATTTGTTAAGCTTTTTCAAGATTCATCTATCCCTGGTTGGAACCCAGTCCTCAACAGCATTTTCTAGTAGAATACTTTGCCCTTCTGTAGCACCTTCCAACTGAGGAGGTTCTCAAAGCATGTCTGTCACAAAACCCCCGCCTGAGTATTATCCCCACTTTATAACTAGAGAAACTGAGGCATAAAGCTTAAGGCCCAAATTTTCAAGAGTGTCTACTAATTTTGGGTGCCTCAAGTTTTCAGATACCCATCCCACTTCCGATGCGAATAGATGCTGTTAAGTGCCCAGCACCTGTGAAAATCAAGCACTACATGCCTCAGATTGCATACCCCAAAATTAGTGAACACTTTTGGTTTAAATGACTTCCCTAAAAATGTACAAATTAGTGATAGGGCAGGGAATAGAAACCCAGAGTCCTTACTCCAAGCCCTCGGCTCTAATGGGCACGTATTCACTACTGCATTGAGCTGGGAATCTAGGCAATAAGCCAAAATGTGAGGGATTGCTTGAAGAAATATTTTATTATATATAGATAGATAGATTTAACCTAACAGGCTAAGTGATAAATAAAGAACATGATAGCATTCTATAAGTATCTGAAAGGTATAAAGACCAAGGATGGAGAGAACTTGTAGAGGGCAGTCCCAAGGGAAAAAAAAGCTAAAAGTATGAGTCGCTGAGAGGAACAAGTATATTGAATCGTAAGTACTTTCTAACAGCGAGATCTCTTTAGACTGAAATAATTTCCCAAAGGAAGTGATGAACACCTCTTAGAACAGTCGAAGGTAGACAGGAGATCACATGCACTTCATAGAACAAGCTTGCAAGTTGCAGTGACAGAGTTTGACTAGATTATCTTTCCCACCTTTAATTTCTATAATCCAACATTACGATACTGCAGAATCAGAGGAAAGTGAAATGTACTGTGTTCTGTATGTAGGAAACATCATCATTAGTCAATGACCAGCCAGCAGTCAGCACTTTCATTTTCAGTCAGGGAGTCCCCTGGGACCAATGAACTGAAGTGGTATTTGAAAAGGTAAGAGAGAAAAGCAGAAGCACAATCCGTGGTGGGTTCTGCATTTGGAACTATTTGCATATTCTCGAATGACCTTCTGAATCTCCCAGTGATGTTCCTTGGAGGGAATTGAGTTATTACAACTAGATTTCTGCATCTTTGAGTTCTGAGGAGGCAGCAGCTCATCCAAAAAGGCAAAAGAGACCAGGGCGGCAGCAGCAAAAAGACAGAAACTGAATTTGCATGGCTTAGCCACTTGGGCTGTGGCTGCTTCAGTGAAACATTTGCAATTTCCTCATTGCTGTCTGCCCCTGGTACAGCTCCTAGGCCTGTTGGGAATGGCACCGAAACTGGCCACAAATGGACAGAGAGTCATTAGTAACTGATGAAAACGTTGCCAGTGCCCACGGAGCATGCTACCCTTTTTTATTTTTAATCTCTCCCACCACCCCCAACAGAAATCTAATAAAGGGCCAGCTCCTCCCTGAGCTGGCTATTGTCACATGTGTTCGAGAGGGGATTCCCAGCTCTTTTGAGTTGTTGGTGAGCAAACATTTTCTTTCATTGTTGAAGGAAGTGTATTTCCCCACCCTCCAATAATTCAAAAATGTTGCAGGGATTTTCCTCAAAACTTTCCAAAAAAAAATTCACCTCTGGACAGAGCCCAGGAACCAGATCCTGAGCCTTGGCACCACTCCGGGCAGGCAAAGACGCTGCATAACCATATTAAAGGCAGGGATGGCGCTTTCATTTAGGCGACATAGGCAGTCGCCTAGGGTGCCAGCATTGGGGGAGGGGGCGGCATTTTGCCAGGGGGGCGGCAGGCGGCTCCGGTGGAGCTGACGTAGTCGTACCTGCGGAGGGTCTACTGGTCTCGCGGCTCCGGTGGACCTGCCGCAGGCATTTCTGCGGACGGTCCGCTGGTCCCGCGGCTCTGGTGGAGCTGCCGCAGGCATGCCTGCGGCAGCTGCACCAGAACCGCAAGACCCGCGCGCGGGGCGGCGAAATGGCCCGGCGCCTAGGGCGCCAGAAACCCTGGCTCCGGTCCTGATTAAAGGGGTAGTAGGAGCTTCTCCCAGCAAGTGAGAATAGCCACCTGGCCTAAGGCTGGCTTCATTGGCTCTACATCACCTCCTCCTCGTCTTCACCAGTACCTGGGGTAGGCCAGGAGCACACTGAGATCTGGCAACCATTGGCTGGTATAAGAGCTGCTAAGGGTATGTCTACACTGAAGCACAGAGCGAGCCTCCCAGCCTGAACTGACAGACCCAGGCTGCCTTGACTCAAGTTTGTGTGCTAAAAATAGCAGTGTGGATGTTGCTGCACCAGTGGAGGCTTGGGGGGCTAATGCCCAGCTGCAGTGTGGACACACCCTAAAAGACTGTTACCAGCCAGCGTAACTTAGAATAGCTCTTAGGCTACTCTAAGGCACACTAGGACTTGAAGTGGTCGCAGGAAGCCCTGGGGAATTGAGGAAGCAAAAAGATGGCTTGAAGCCACCTTTGCATCCCTTCCCTGCCCTATCCCAGGTCCTGTGCTGAGCGCAGCATGTTGGAACCTGAGAACTGGGACCCACGCATGAAAAATGTCAGCCACAAAGAAGAAATGTTCAGAAAGTTATGAGCATTTGGAAAGATAGAGTTAGAACGAAAGCCCTGAGGTTATGCTATCTATAGCAGTCACTAACGGTGACTATGTATATCTATATACTGTATCCACTATACACACACACACACACACACACAAGCTAAGGGCTATAGTGGATACAGTAAATATTGCACCACAGGTTGAAGAGAAGAACAAAAATAGCTTCAGGAATTATTTCCCACTGGAGGTCATTTTATTCACCTCCTGGGGCAATAAACATACTTATTCAGATGGGTGATGCCGGTTTAAATTTTATTATACAACGTTCTGCTTCCTAAACATAGTACAGCTTTAGTTAACCTCTGCAAAGGGTCCATAATTTTACATGACAAGCTCAGAACAATTTTGTTCCATGTCATAGTAAAAGAACGACTGCCATAGGTTCTTCTAGAATGCCCATCATCATGGTACCTACCTGCTGTCATTTAGCCTGTAAACCATACGTCACAAAGTAGAGTATGTAGCAAAACTTCTCTTTTGAAAAGGAGTTTAAAGCTCAAAAATAATCACTGATTTTGGGTGCCCAACTTGAGACACTTCAAGGTGCCTTGATTTGGGCATCCAAACTGAAACATCTAAAAATCAGGCCACCTTTGAAAGTGTTGGCTTGAATGATTTGCTTAAAATCACCCAGCGGGTCAGTGGCAGAGCTGTTAAGAGAAGCCTGGTCTTCCAGCCCTGTGCTATAGCCGCACTGCCTACTGTACAGAAGATCATGAATTTGGGATGCCCACCTTCCTAATGCGTGAGCTATGAGATCATCTGCTATGAGCCCCAAGGAAACCTTTAAAACCATGCCATGGTGTACTCTGTATAGGCTACGTAAGTATTTGTGGTACTGTATCACCGAGGTACGCCAGTGACAAACCAAGACCCCACTGTGCTAGGCACTGCACATACACACAGAACAAAAAGTATATATTGTACAGAAGAATGTTCTAGAGAGATTTAAAAATGCAGATCAGTATTGTTTTCCATATTACTCTGCCTATAAATAATGTAGGCTCCCTAATGCTATCTGAGTCCCACGGCTCAGAGAGGAGAAAAAATTATAACCAGTACATTTTAGAAATCTCCAAAGCTTTTCTCTGCTTGTTAATGTCATAGTCTTCAAATGAGCATCTTGCAGTCTACCATAATTAGAAACAAAAGCACTGTTCCTTTGGAAAGGACAGTTCCTGGCTTTCTAATGGGATAAAGCTCCTGTTTCTATTGATCAGACTTTAAACTTCTCACTGGTGAAGGCCTGCATATTGTCTAGCTTGGGCCTAATATAATTTTGGGGAGTAATATGGCATTCTCGTGCACACATACATTTATACACATACACACGATGGTTTAGTGTGGCATAGCATTACAGCATGAGTGTGGATGGATGCATTACTCACAAATACATGTATTACATTTATGACATATATTTAAATGTGTGTGTCGGAGGTTGGGAGAGGGAAAAGAGCCTTGAAAATGTGTGTGGTTTGCTTTACATGGGTCTGTGTGTTTAATTCCGTGTGAAATTCCCCAAGTTTTGCTTTGAGTTTCTGGTTTGAACAAACTCAGAATCTTAAAGTGAAACTCAGTGGGAATAACAAATTTTCCCCCATTTCATAATACTACCAAAAAACTCAGAATTTTGGACAACTTTTATGCAAAGCCACTATTCAGCACAGTTTGCTCTAAAGTGCCATTAACTCCACAGAAACTGTCAACAAGCCTGATACTTGGAATCTGTAAGGGATCCAGGCTCAGGAGAACTGTATGTGTTTTGAGGTTTTGGTGTTAACATTTCACACAGGTGTGACAACTGATCTCAAAAGCCTATTGAATTCAATGGGCCTTGCAGCAGACTCTTCAGAGAGCAAGGGGATAGGATATATGATTCAGTCCCAAGACCAGTAATTTAAGCCTGCATTAGGGGAATTGTTGATTGTGTGATTTTGCAATGACCAGTTTAATGTACATTTCCCAGAGGAGAAATTACCTCTTTCCGTTTCTGCATTTCCTGAGAGCTTAGAAGTGTTTCTGTCACAGAAGCTCTGAATCTGCCTCTATCCTTGCAGTCAAGGGAAGATAGGACAGGGCAGGGCTCCCTTTAGGGCCTGTCAATGCTAGTGCTTCAATGACTGGAAAGAGCACTGCTGAGCAATGGCAGAACACCCATCCCTGCCTATCCTGGGGAGCACAGCTGGCTCTCAGCTTTGTGTGGCCCTATGAAAAGTAGCACTTGCATGGACCACCCCTCACACACCCAGCCTTGGACCAGGCACTTTCCCACAAGTGTGTGTGTACTCATATCCCTTCCTGCCTGCCTTTGGTGCTCACTCCGTCTGTGGGGAGCCCTCACCCCTCACACTTTTCAGACTCAGCAGTCTTTAGTGACCCACTTGGCCTAGTAAGCCAAGAATGGAGCAGAAGTGCCACTTTCCAAACAGAAAGCAGACAAGGGCGTCTTGAGAATTCTCTCTGTGCTGTGGCCTGCACACACCACTCTGTTGGGGCCATGGCTATGGAATTGAAAATGCTCTTCTAGACAGCATCTCATGGGTGTGGGGAGTGGAGAGCCCATCACAAGCAAATAGGTCACACAAGCTTATGGTTGGCTCTGTCCAGAGGAGTGGGACCAGGATCAGAAATCCAGTTCTTGCATGGAGTATTAACTACACCCCCCACCCCACCCCACCCCACCCCAGCCACCAGGGCTCTTCCCAGCACCCTGATATTTCTACTACGTTTTAGCGACAGTGAAAAGCACCACCCTGGAGGCTGCAGTCCTCTCTCTGTCCCCATAACATGCAGCAGCAGTAGCTCCAGCATCCTAAGCTTCTGCCCCAATGCTCCTCACCGGCCTAGTGTGGGGAAAGAGGGAGTCAAAGCTTCTGAGACATAAAATGGAACAGAACTCGTCCACTTACCTAGACTAGTGAAGTGAAGCACAAAGAGCCCCTGCCAGAACCAATTCTTTAATGCCAGGCCAGACCACATCAGTTCAGCCCTGGCCACACACACCATTTTCTTAGAACTTCTCGGATAAAAAAAGACAGAGAAAAGAAAAGGAGTGAAACAAGAAGGAATTGATGAGTTAATAAATGAAGCCTTGAATTGACCAGAAATCTTAACTCTTTGGACAAGTGATACACCATGTAGCACTTCTATAGTGTTGAGCATCCGGCAGGATCCCATAGCACAGTGATTCTCAAACTGGGGGTTGGGATCCCTCAGGGGGTCTCAAGGTTATTACATGGGGGGGGGTCATGAGCTGTCAGCCTCCACCCCAAGCCCCGCTTTGCATCCAGCATTTATAATGGTGCTAAATATATAAAATAGCGTTTTTAATTTATGGGGGGGTTGCAATCAGAAGCTTGCTATGTGAAAGGGGTCACTAGTACAAAAGTTTGAGAACCACTGCCATAGCACTTTACAAACGCTGGTTAATTAAGCCTCAGTGTCAGTGCACTGTCCACTCTCCAGCAGTTTCATTCTGGACTGGGTGATCTGCTGTGCTTGGGAAATTCTAACGGCCTTTTCAAGGGTTAATTCTGTATGCTATGGACGTTATTCGGAGGGAGCAGTTAAATGACTTTCCCAAGGTCCTGGCCACTCATCAGTGGCAGAGTTGGCCATACGCCCAGGAGTCCCAATTGCTAAAGCCTCTGCTCTATACATTGATCCCCATTCTCAGTGCACCAAAGCTCTGGCTGGTATAAAATCAGGAGGCTGGCTTTACACTACCTTATTGCCTCCCCCTATTATTCTGGAGTTGGCCAGGAGCCTAGAATAGCCTCCGGACTTCCCCAAACTGCACCCAGTGGCCTTGGCCATTCAGCATTTGGGAAGTGAATTCAGTGCGGAAGAGCTGCTGGATTTACAGCTCAAGAAAAAGCTGTTTATTACATAGGCACAGCACCAGCAACAGGGGGTCAGTGCCCTCCAATCCTGCCTCCGCCCATCCTGCCTCAACTCATAACAGACACCTTATTGAAATCATCAGCTCAAGGTGTTCAGAGGTTTGTTTTCCAGCCCAGCAGGTTTCTGACCAATTTTAAGATTATACATTCTTGACCTCCAGCAGCCCACACAGCCCAACATTACCAGGCACACGCCATGCAGCCAGACAGTAGTGAACTGCTAGCAGAGGAAAGCAAAGGGCCAAACCACTCCAGTAGAGGTCCCCAGAGTCACCTGCCGCAAGGCAAAAACTGAGACCACTCACTTGTGTTCCAGTGGCTCCTTCTCCCTCTTGCCGTAGGGTCTGGGTAGTCCTTAGCTGGCCACGTCCCCTGTGTTACGGAGCTCAAAGCAGCTCATTCTCAGTCAGCCGTGCACAACAAAAGAACAGAGCGTGTGCGTGTGGAGCTTAACTTTATACAGGCAAAAAGGATTGCCACCCCCACAACTTCCCCTTTTGCACTGATTAAGAATCAAAACCTTTCTGACCTTGACGTCCCCACGCTGCTTGGAAACAGTTGTTATGAAGGCCCTGGGACCAACTTGACAGGCTGTGTTGAGGGTTCCAACAGAGCAGCAGTCCCATACAGTTACATGGGGCAATTTCTCTGTGGCCACAAAAGAGAGGAAACTTTGTTTCATAATGGTCTAAAATTGGACCAAAACATTGTTAATGCTCACGCTGCCCTGTAATCACTAGCCTTGCTTAATCTCATCCCATCACTTCCAATCCTAACCCCCCTTCCCGCTCCCACACACTGGTACCACCCAGACCTCTCACCCTACTGGTCCCTTCCTTTTTATCTGCCTCTCAGCCTTGCACCAGCCATTTTGCTTCCCCCTACATTTGGAACATTCTCTCACGGCCTCTCCCAACACACTTCCATGAATGCTTGGTACACTGGTCTAACATCATTGAGGAGTCTGTGCATTTTGCCTATTTTAGAGACCTGTCCTGCGAAGTGCTGAGCACTTTCTGAGAGGGTCTGAGCACACAACTCTAGGGCCGAGCAGTTTTTTGCATGAACCTTTTTTCAGCAAAAAAAAGTCCAAATTCAGTCACATCAAACTGTTTAGCAAATGCCTGTTGATTTTGCCAAATTGTTTTAACCAGGGCGGGAAAAAGTCAGAAAAAAGTTTTGTTTTGACTTTTTTTTCAAATGAACTGTTTTAATTTTTTTGGCTGAAAATGAGTTTTCATTTCAAAATTTCCTTTCCATTTATTAAAAAAATGTAATGGTCAAAATTGAAACAAAACTTTCTGATGTGGTCAAAATGAAACATTCAACACCAAATTATTATTTTTTTAACTTTTCAATGTGCCAAAATATTTGAAAAATATTGTTTTTGTTTTGACTTGCAATTGTTGTTGTTTTTTTTCATTTTTAGAATTCCCAGCAAACCACATTATTTTTTCACCCAGCTCTAGACAACTGCCATTAGCTCCAGTGACAGCTCAGGGCACCAGGCAGAGATGCTCAGTGCCTCATAGGATCAGATCTTCTTCAAGGCATGGATCTTCCCTCCTTATTTGTTTTGTTAAGTGGCCTGTATCTTTATATCCCAGTGGAAATAATGCCCTATCCATTAACCCACAATAACAATCGTTATAACACAAATGATTTACGTATAAACATCACGCCTGATTCATGACTGTGTTGCTCCAGTTTTAACTCTGTGTAACCCTTTGATTTCAATGGGCTTACAGTAGCACAGAACTGGAGTAAGACAAGGTGAATTGGATCCACTGTACTGCAAACAAATCAAAGTTCTATTTTGCTAGCTCATAGCTGGCCATATGCTAGCTCGTAAGGAAGTCAGATGTTCGCCTGGACACAATATACAATTATTCAGTTGAGGATTCAAGCAGCTGAAATGGTATGGAGGAGCTTGGTGTCAAAGCAAACAACCACAAACTAAGAATTAATTAGGATTATTTATTTGGCTGTTGGTGGATTTCTAGCACGTGTGTTTCATCGATTAGTTTCCTTTTCTTTTTCCCCCCTGTAAATTTGCATTCTACCTATGGATCATCAGCATAGTTCATAAATACAGAGACTATTAGTAACAATAGATTAAAAGAACAGAAATTTGTTCATGGCACTTCAGAGGAAAAAAATAAAAATAAAACTTGGCTATCCTGAGTCTATTGCCCTAACCACGAAACTACCCTCTTTCCTTTTGTGTACCTAGTATGATCATACATATCTATTAATGTTGTCTATTGTATAATATTGTCTATTATAGCCCTGCAGTATTATCACACACCATTTTATGTTTTATTGCCCTCAAGGCTTGAAGGCATCTCGGGTACAGTTTTCAGAAGTGCCTAAGCAGCTTAGGAGACAGTAACATTTTGAAAAGTGACTTAGTGTTATGGTCACAGCATACACAGAGAAGAGTCAGATGTAGGGTTATCAACCCTCCAGTATTGTCCTGGTGTCGCCAGGAATTAAAGATTAATCTTTAATTAAAGACTATGTCATGTGATAAAACCTCCAGGAATATATCCAACCAAAATTAGCAACCCTAGTCAGATAGGAACATAAAATACTCTTGCTGGAAGGTTGCAACATAACTCTACTTTACTACTTAGAATTCAGAATGATAACACACAAGAACCCCAAACCAGAAAGCAAAAAAGCAGGCTGCTCCCTGAAACAGAGTCACACATATTACCTCACCTTACTCTAGGTGTCTGTCTGCAGACTGACTGCTGATAGAGGGCTAACCCAGATCACTTCCTTTCCTAGGGAGATCCCTTGCCTGCAAATAGGGCCAAGAAAAAAACGCTGACCATTTAAAGCGATAGTTTACAATTTTAATACAGTTTGCAGTACACCACAGATAAGAGCCTAAATCTCATTGATTTTTAAGGGAGACCTAAGCTCCTAAGTCACTTAGGCACTTGAAACTTTGATTCGGAGACTAAGCACACACCCTGTATAGTAATATGGTACTGGCAAACCTTTTTGAACTGTAAAGAATATTTTCTCACTTTCATTTTAAATTTAAATGATTAAAAAACAGTTTTGCTTTTACTATATTAAAGCTAAGAAGAAATTCCAGTCAATGAATGCAGATGTTGAGGTAGTTATTTAGGGCTCAAGGGTGCCCTGAGAAATGCAGGGTCTGTCTCCACCAGTCCCCAGAGAGGCTGACTTATACTTGTGAAACCATGATCCTCTTGTCACAATCTGCAGGTATGCTGGAGGGCAGGATTGTTAGGTGCATTAAAATTGCAGCCCTGACAGTTTCACCTGGTGAACAGGTGTGGTATTAGGGGCTGTGCCTTTAAGGGCTGAGCTTCCCAAACAGAAAGTCTGAGTGGGGCACTGAGAAGCCAGCTGGGACTTCTTTGAGCACTGAGTGATCATTGAACACTGCATGATCCCGGGAGTAAAGAGAACTAAGAAAAGATCCTGAGTGGAAGGATGAAGCAGTTAAAAGCTCCATCCAACAGAGATGAAACTTTAGAAATGTGGAAGACAACTGGAAAAGGTTTAAACAGTGCTTCTCCCTGTATCTACAAGCAATGAGTGCTGGAAAATATAGACATAGGTGGAGGGTACCCTTATTTCTGACAATAGCAGGTTCTGAAGCACTTGATGTGTTTAGAAGTTTTTAGTAAACTCAGACAGAGGAGGCTAACTATGAAACTATTCCAGATACTTGAGGATTAACTGCACTCCACCTAAAAATGTTTTAAAACATCTCTCAACTGTTTCAGAGAACAACAAGAAGATGAAACCATAGCAGAGATTTTAGAGCTGAGTCCCTCATAAGAGACCAGCTTGCAATTGGAATCTGGAACAAAATGTCAGAAAGACACTATTGGGAGAGCCAGAATTAACCCTCACTAAGGCCTAGTTTACACTAGGGGGCAGGCTCAATGTAAGATATGCAAATTCTGCTATGTGACTAGCATAGCTGAAGTCGACATATCTTATTTCGACTTACCTCCCATCCTCACGGCGCGGGATCGACGGCTGTGGCTCCTCCCGTCGACTCTGCTACTGCCGCTCTCTCTGATGGAGTTCCGGAGTCGACGAGAGCACGTTTGGGGATCGATATATCGTGTCTAGATGAGAAGCGATATATCAAACCATGATAAATTGATTGCTACCTGCCGATCCGGCGGGTAGTGTAGACATACCCTAAGGCAATTAGAATCTAGCAAGCACAGGAGGTGACCCGCTCCAGACTGAAGCTCATGGAGGTTGGGCAGTGCCCTGACGCTGTAAACCAGATTGAGAATCCAAATGATCATAAAAAAATGAGATGAGAGGCAGAGAGGCGTATGGAACTCAAATTCGGAGTCCACCAAAAGCAGCACATGGAACTGCACATACTGTGACAACCAACACAAGCCAAGACAAGGCCCAACATAGGGGAAATGATGCAAGAGCTTAATAGATAACATCCCTTTGGAAGAGTATGCAAACAGCAGTGGAGTGGGCACAGTTTGGACAAAGAGCATGACAACAGCACTGCTGGCTCAGATGAACTCTTCCTGGGAAGAGTTGACAACATTGCAGTAGAAGATGATTGAACTATCAGCCTGAAAGCATTAATTTTCATTAATTTTAAGATGGACACTAGTGCACAAGCAAACAATGTTAATAATACTAAAAGAAAAGCCACAGGCACTGGCTATAAATGAGTAAACTCAGGCTTACAGTTGTGAGCTTATCCCTACTAAAGGTGTATGTGAACTAAACGTATGGGTAAATAAACTGGAAAAGACACAATTTGTACTAGTGCCAGGGAGAAGTGCATCCATTATTGAGTTAAAAACAAATCACGTCCTGGTCTCATCAAGGGAGTGCATTCTTTGGAGGGGCAAGGGACCCAAACAATTAAGGAATAATCTGAGGACATCTTCCACAGGATAGGGAAGCTCACAACAGCACACAGAATAGAGCTGGGAGAGCCCAACTGTCCCACAATTTATGCCCCAAGGAAAGTTTCCCTAGTCTTAAACCAGAGGCTAAAAGAGGAGCTGGATGGGCTCATTGCTTTGGGAATCACCCAGCTAGTAGAAGAACCAACCAAGTGGGTAACACTTGTTGGTCATTGTGGAAAAGCAGATAGAACCCTTCACTTGTGCATAGACCCAAAGAATTCAGTATGTCAAAAGGGAACATTTTTCATTATCTACACATGGATTAATTATTCAGGAGGAGGCCTGATACATCAGCAAGGTTCTGGCAGGTGCCCTTAGAAAAACAGAGCACCTGTTTGTGCCTATTCAACACCCCCTTTGGGAGCCCTTCTTATTGCAGACGGCCATTTGGGTTTTGGTTTGGGCCCCCAGGTGTTTCACCAGAAAATACCACAAAATGTGGTTGATATAGAAGGTACTAACTTACGGTTTGCATAAATTACAGTATGCTGTGGGGAAAAACAGTAGAGAGGCAACACTAGAGGCTCTGAGCTGCTTTGGAAAGAACCCCAGCTGCTGGGCTACAGCTAAACATACCAATGTAAATTCCATGCAACAGAAATAACATAGCTGGGGAGCAGTTAACACAACAAGATGTACAGGTAGATTACAGTAAGGCTGAGACCATCACCAACATGCCTGCCCCACCAGATAAGGAAGGGTTACAAAAAGTTTCCTTAAAATGATGAGCTATATAGGGAAATTTGTGACTCAGCTGGCTGCCTGAACCAGCCACCTGCAAGTGCTACTGTGCAAAGACATGCAGTGGACATGTGATGCACATCTTAATGGAGAGTTTGGGGAACAGGAGAAGATAGTTAAAGATAGTCCAGAGGTACTGTGACAGTAAGTGCAAAACTAGGTTGCCCACAGACTCCTTTGATGAGGATATTGGCTCAGTCTTCTTACAAAACTGGAGACCAGTGGCGTATTCATCATGAATACTGAGTGCCAATATGCTCAGATAGAGAAGGAGGCTTTGGCATTAGTCCATAGGTGTGAAAAGTTTCATGTCTTTATTGGGGGGGGGAAGTGGGTGGCTGTGTCAACTGAAACTGACCAGAAGCCATTTATTGCCATCTCTTAAAGGGACCTGGCAGCCCCGCCCTGCAAGAATACAGAGATTATTTTTTCAGGTACTACTATATGATTTGCAAATTGAATACAAACTTGGGAGACATTTGGTGGTCTCAGACATGCTCTCTAGAGCACTGGACAAAAGTGGACTGAAGCAAAGTCCAGAACTGGATTTTGTACCTGTCTATCTGATAAAAAAAAATACCAGGCCAATCTCAGATGAAATATGGACGGTGATGGCCAGAATCACTGCTGTGGATGAGACCTTGCAGAAAGTGATTAAGTCTATTTGGACTGGGTGTCTGGGACAGCATATTTCCAGCTCCAGGTATCATTTTAAGGGGGAGCTCTTAGTACTAGATCAGATTTTGTTTAAAGACACCAGTGATGGTGAGTCTTAAGGTGTTACAGAAAAGTGTGTTAAAAAGATAATGATCACCTGAGGATTGAAAAAAAAATCTAAAAGAAGGACTAGAGACATTTTATACTGATCCCAAATGAACGGTGGCATTAAGGAAGCTGTCACTGTGGGCTGTACATGTTAAAAACTCAGGCCAAGTCAAGTAAAAGAACTGATGCTTGTTGCATAGGAAAAATTGCCCCCCTCCCCTGCCCCCCGAGAAAATAGACATTGATTTGTTTACATCTAGACTAGTATTTTTACTTCCCTGAGATAGTCTTATTACAAGATACTACAGCTAAAGAGGAGATCGTGCAGAGTGAATCTACTTTGTGGGACATAGTATACCTGACAATGTGCCACAGTACAGTGAGCATGAGTTTAAGCAGCATGAAAAGAACAAAGTGACCTATTGAAAAAGGTTGTGGAGTCAGACTTCGTTCTGTTTTTAGCATTGTTAAATTACAGAATGGCATCAGTGAAGCATGAGTTGTCACCAGCTGGCACTCTGTAAAACTGAAAACTCAACATAAGAACGTGTGTGCTGTTAGAGAGAGCTCCTGGAGGCTTGCAGATGGCTAAAGAGACAGAAAGACAAAACAAAACAAATCAGTGGAACTTGGGGGTCACAGGAGCTGCCACCACTTCATGGAAATGACACTGCGTGACAGGAAACAATGGCCACAAACAGGACCAGGGTCACAAGTGGTAGCTCTGTGACTATATGAAGTTGTCACCCCAGATTGACATATACTATGGAGTAACAGATGACACCTTTTCCAAATCCCAGAAGGGATGAAAATTAGGGGCACTGAATCTGCTGCTTTGCCTGGGGGTCTCAAACAGGCAACAACCACAGAAGGTTGAGACAACAGAGCCCCAGGACACGAAACCACCAGAACAAGTGGACTTGTTCCCTCCTGACAGCAGTAGCGCTGAGGTTCCAGGGGAGCCCTACAGGCCAAATGACAGCACAGCACACCTCCAAGACTAAATGAACACTGTCAGTAAGTTTCATTATTGGTTTGGATGTAAGTGTAAATGTGTGGCAGTAATGGGTTTTCAGTGTTTTATTGCATTTTGGCTGAGAAGGGAAGATATCGTATTGGGACTGTGCCTTTAAGGGCTGAGCTTGCCAGACAAAGTCTAGGCAGGACACTGTGAAGTGCCTTTTCTGCACAGTCAGCAGGGGCGGCTCCAGGCCCCAGCACGCCAAGGGCCATGCTTGGGGCGGTGAAATGTCTAGAGCTGCCCCTGACAGTCAGTTGGAACCAGACTCAGAATAGAGCAGATCTACTGCAAGTTCCTTAAGCCTTGGCCCCTTTCTACAGAATACTGGAATGGCATATCACGAGGAGCTTGCATTTAAAAGAAACAGCACACCAAGTGTATCGCTTCAACTAGAGGCAAGAGTTATAATTCTAAGTCACTTATAGCTTCTCTAACAAACACACACACACATGACTTTGGAGCCCAGTGATTTAGCTCTTCACACATACACTAAGTTAGAGTGCATATATTAAAGCCCAAATTCAAAAAAGTACTTAAGTGCAGGCTCAATTTTAAGCATGTGCAAAAATCTGATTAGCTTAAGTGCATTCCTGAATCAGGGATTAAATGGGTAGAAGGAATACTGTAGTCTGAAAAGGAATTCTTATAATTTAATCAGAAAGGGTACATATAATTATACTAAAAACAATTGTCCGATAAAAAGAGGAAGATGCTGAAACATCAGATTTATCACGCTTTTTCCTCTTTATTTTCTTTTACATAATACAATAAGAAGAATGGAAAAGCCACTTCAGCTTTGGCAAACTCAAGCACTTTGCAGAGGAAAAGACGGTTACTCACCTTTGTAACTGTTGTTCTTCGAGATGTGTTGCTCATATCCATTCCAGTAGGTGTACACGCTGCGCGTGCATGCTCATTGGAAGACTTTTTACCCTAGCAACTCCGGCGGGCCGGTAGGTCGCCCCCTAGAGTGGCGCCGCCATGGCGGCTGATATATACCCCTGCCGGCCCGTCCGCTCCTCAGTTCCTTCTTGCCGGCTACTCCGACAGTGGGGAAGGAGGGCGGGTGTGGAATGGATATGAGCAACACATCTCGAAGAACAACAGTTACAAAGGTGAGTAACCGTTGTGAGTACCGTACTTTTCTTCTTCGAGTGATTGCCTCATATCCATTCCAGTAGGTGATTCCCAAGCCTTACCTAGGCGGTGGGTTCGGAGTGAGAATGTCGCAGCCTGTAGCACAGCGGAGCCGAAGGCCGAGTCATCTCTGGACTGCTGGACCAGGGCATAATGGGAAGCGAAGGTATGGATGGAGGACCAGGTCGCCTGCCCTACAGATTTCCTGGATGGGCACGTGGGCAGCAGGAAAGCCACCGATGAGGCTTGAGCCCTGGTAGAGTGCGCAGTCACGTGGCCCGGAGGGATATGAGGCCAAGTCATAACAGGCCCGGATACAGGACGTCACCACCGAGGAGATCCTCTGAGATGAGACGGGCAACCCCTTGACATGTTCAGCTTTGGCAACGAAAAGTTGGGGGGATTTGCGGAATGGCTTGTTGTTTCGCTCTATATAAAAGGCGAGTGCCCTAATGAACGTCTAAGAGTGCAGCTGCTGCTCCCTGCGAGACGCGAAGGGGTTTCCGGGAAGAAGACAGGTAGAAAGATCTCCTGGTTGACGTGAAAGGCGGAGACTACCTTTGGGGGAGAAAGGCTGGTGCGGTCTCAGCTGCACCTTGTCCTGGGTGGAATACGGTATACGGGGATCTACCATGAGAGCCCGGAGTTCCGACACCCGTCTTGCGGAGGTGATGGCTACCCAGGAAAGCCGTCTTCCAGGAGAGATAGAGAAGGGAGCACGTAGCCAATAGGTTCAAATGGGGGGACATGAGTTGGGCCAAAACCAGGTTCAGGTCCCAGGAGGGGCGGGGCGGCGAATCTGGGGGTAAAGACGCTCCAGACCCTTAAGGAACCTAGTCACCACTGGGTGAGAAAAGACGGAGCGGCCATCGCTTCCTGGGTGGAAAGGTGGAGATGGCGCCAAATGAACCCGGAGAGAGGACACCGCCAGACCTTGCTGCTTGAGGGACCAGGTAATCAAGGATATTAGAAGATGGAGACCTCGGTGGGGAGGAAGTTCCGTCTCGTGCACCAGCACGTAAAACGCTTCCACATTGGCCGAAATACGTTGCCCTCGTAGAAGGCTTCCTGCTCCCAGGAGCACCTGCCGCACGGGGGTAGAGCAACGCATTTCAGACCGGGTCAGCCATTCAGGAGCCACGCTGTGAGGTGCAGCGACTGAAGGTCTGGGTGACGGAGCCTGCCGTGGTCCTGAGTGATCAGGTCCAGGTGAAGAGGCAGGGGACAGGGTCGGCCACAGACAGGTCCAGCAACATGGAGAACCACATGCTGCCGGGCCACGCTGGAGCAATCAGGATCAAGCGGGCCCTGTCCCTGCGCACCTTCAGAAGGACCTTGTGGACTAGCGGAATGGTGGGAATGCGTAGAACAGATGCGTCGCCCATGGAATAAGGAAGGCGTCCGCAACCGAACCGGTTCGAGACCTTGTAAAAAGAGCAGAAACATCTGGGCATTTCCTGTTCCGCGGGACGCAAAGAGGTCCATCCGGGGACATCCCCACTCCAGAAGAGCGCAAGAGCGACGTCCGGGCCGAAGGGACCACTGTCAGGGAAAGGAAGGATCTGCTCAGATGATCCGCCAGCGTGTTTCCGAACCCCGGGAGAAAGGATGCGATGAGGTGAATGGAGTGGGCTATGCAGAAGTCCCAAGCCTCAAGGCCTCCCGACACAGAGGAGGAGACACTCGTGCCGCCTGCTTGTTTATATAATACATAGTCGTCGCGTGTTGTCGGTGAATACCGAAACACAGCGGCCTTGGAGCTGTTGATGGAATGTTTGACCAGCAAGGCGGACCGCTCTCAACTCCCGCACGTTGATGTGGAGGGCTAGCTCGTGAGGAGACAGCGGCCTTGGGTCCGCAGGGTCCCGAGATGGGCCCCCCATCCCAGGTCTGAGGCGTCCGTTGTCAGGGACACACCGAGGGCTGGAGCGGATGGAATGGGAGCCCGCACACACCACAGACTGGTCCAGCCACCAATGTAGGGAGTGATAGGACGTCCTGAGGAACTGTGACAATCGTATCCAAAGGAAGCCTGGCTGGACGGAGCTGAGCAATGAGCCAGGACTGGAGGGGCCCTCAGGCGGAGCCGTGCATATCCCGTGACAAACGTGCAGGCCGCCATGTGGCCCAAGAGAGTCCATGGCAAGTACGTATTGAGGTCAAAGGCGCTGCCTGCAACCGTCGGATGATGGCCGTCAAGCCTGGAACCGCGACAGAGGAAGAACGGCTCTGGCCAGAGTGGAGTCCAGAATGGCGCGATAAACTCTATCCTCTGAGTGGGGTTAGAGTTGACTTTTCAGGCATTGAGCATTAGGCCTAGGCTTACGAAAAGTCCTCTAGCTGACCATGTGGACGTGTGTGAGGACTTGCTCCTCTGAGGATCCGCCTGGATCAGCCAGTCGTCGAGGTATGGAAATACATGGTACGCGACTGCGCGAAGGTGGGCGACGACTACAGCCATACACTTGGTGAACACTCTCGGGGCCGTAGAGAGGCCGAACGGGAGGACCGCGAATTGATAGTGATGGCTAGTGTGACGACGAATCGAAGGGAACCTCCTGTGAGGGGGCGGAAGATGGCTATATGGAAGTAGGCGTCCTGCATGTCGAAGAGCGGCGTACCAGTCTCCGCCGGATCCAGGGATGGGATTAATGGTCCCCAAGGATACCATACGGAACGTCAACTTTACCAGGTATCTGTTGAGCTCCCGCAGGTCAGAGGATAGGCCTGAGGCCTCCCTTGGCCTTGGGGATCAGAAAATATCAGGAATAAGAACCCTTGCTCCACTCGCTCTCTGGAACCTCCTCTATGGCTCCTTTGGCGAGGAGCGTTTGCACCTCCTGGAGGAGGAGTTGCTCGTGAGAGGGGTCCCTGAAGAGGGGACGAGGGAGAGGGCGGGACGGCGCGGTATGAAACAAATTGCAGATGGTATCCAAGTTCTCACACGTGCGTTAAGACGCCAGCGTCCGATGTTAGCTGGACCACGCCGTGAGGAGAACGAAAGACAGTTGGAAAAGGGGAGGAGATGGACTCCGTGGGAGGAACTGGTACAGCAAGGCCCTCGGCGCACCTTAAAATGAAGGTTTCGGGGCCGGAGGAAGGCTTGGAGGAGCTCTGGTTCTGTCCTCCTGATTGCCCGATTGTCTACGCCGGCCATTTCTATTCCGCCGCCTGGCGAAGTCTTGCCTTTGCCTGGGCTGGGGGTAGGGCCGGTGTTGTTGCTGAGGCCTGAAGGGTCTGCGCTGGGTGACAGGTGTATGCATCCCCAACGAACGCATAATGACCCTATTGTCTTTAAGGCTTTTGCAGCCCCGAGGGTCAGTCTTGTCAGAGAACAGGCCCTGGCCTCAAACGGAAGGTTCCTGGATGGTATATTGGAGCTCCGGAGGAAGGCCAGAGACCTGTAGCCAGGACCAATGTGGCGCATAGTAACGCCGGAAGCTAGAGTTGGCGGTGGCCGAATCTGCGGCATCCAAAGCTGCCTGCAGGGAAGTTCTCGCGACCTTCTTGCCCCTCGTCAAGGATCGCAGATCTCTGAACTCCTGACGCGCATAAAGCCTGCGGGAGCAGCTCTTTAAATTTGTCCAGCCGCCTCCCAGGTGTTATAGGTGTAAGAATGGCTAAGTAGAGCCTGCTGGTTGGACACCCGCAGCTGGAGGGCGCCCCACAGAATAGAACCTTCGGCGAGCAGGTCCATGCGCACCTCGCCCTCTTTAGACTTGGGGGGGGGCCTGCTGACCATGGCACGTTCCCTCTCGTTCACAGACTGGACGACGAGGAACACGGGGGCGGGTGAACATACAGATATTCGTAGCCCTTCGAGGCACCATGTACTTGCGCTCCACTCCGCGAGCAGCGGGGGAAACGGATGCGGGGACTGCCAGATGGTCGTGGCATTGGCTTGAATGGTCCGAAAAAAAGGAAGGGCGACTCGAGTGGGCGCGTCGGCCGACAGTATGCTCACTACCGGGTCCTCAATCTTGGAGACCTCCTCAGCCTGCAAATTCATGTTTTGCGCCACGCGCCTGAGGAGGTGCTGATGTGCCCTGAGGTCAAGCGGAGGGGGACTGGTGGATGTCGTTCCCGCCACTGCCTCATCCAGGGAGGATGACGAGGAGAGACCTGGCAGGAGTGGATCTGCTGAAGGCTCTGCCTGGAGCACTGCGTCTGACTCTGGAGGGTGCTTAGGGTTGTGAGGCTGAGATGACCTCTCCTCTGTAGGGGAAGGAGGAGGACGGGAAGATGTGGCCTCCGGAGCCCTGTGTTCGGAAGCAGACGAACGCGGGGGAATCTGTTGAGGGCCCTGGGCTTGGTGGTACGCCCAGGGAGTCCAGAAACCCCACTGCTGCGGACCATGCTCCTGAGGCTGGGGCTCGTGAAACAGAGCAGCAGGCCTGTCGGTGTCCAGGTATGCGCTGTCCGCTTGTGAAGAGACCAACGGCTGGCGTGACGGCCAGGGAGGAGCCGAACGGGAGTGGTACGGGTCCATTGCTCCTGATGGTGAAGACCTCCTCGGTGCTGGAGATCAGTGCCGGGAGTCATAACGGCACCGTGATCGAGACCGAGACCTGCCACCAGCTTGGTGCTGGGAGGTCGACCTGGATCTGGACCGCTGACGGTGAGAACGGCTCCTCGAATCTCGGTGCCGGTAGCGATGGCTTGAGCCGGAGTGGTGCCGGGAGTATCGGGACCGGTGTGATGAGGACCTGCGTCACGAGTACGACCGGTACCGCCGTGGAGAGCGGTGCCGGGACTGCGAGCGGCATCTTGAGCGAGACCTCCCACGGGACTGGGAACGGTGCTGGGACCTTGATGGTGATCGGTGCTGACTCGGGGAATCCAGAGACGGCGCTCACATGGTCACTGGCTTGCCCTTAGATTGAGGAACCCGCACCGGCGGTGCTGGGGGTTGGGGCAGCACAGGCTCCGTCAGGGCGATGAGGTCCCTAGCCGAGGAGAATGTCTCGGGCATTGATGGGACCATCAGCTCGACCCCAGATCTTAGTGGGGAGCTGAGAGGGACCGGACTCGACGGACCTCCCAGGCCCGGAGTCGACGGAATCCCTGGTGTTGGTGCCGCGGCCGGAGTCGGTGCCGGGTGTTCCGTCCGAGCCTGCTTGGCCGGGGTGGAGGACGCTGACAGTCTTTTCCTGGGGCTCGGTGCCGGAGCAGGTCGGTGCCGAGGCGTTTTCGCGAGCCCGGAGCGGTCCGGTGCCATAACTGAGATGGCACCCGGTGCCGAGGACGAAGGGTTAAGCGCCGCTTCCATGAGGAGAGTCTTCAGGCGCTGGTCTCTCTCCTTCTTGGTCCTTGGCTTAAAGGCCTTGCAAATTCGGCACTTCTCAGAGATATGCGATTCCCCAAGGCACTTCAGGCAGGAGTCGTGGGGATCGCTAGTGGGCATCGGCTTTTTGCAGGCCGAGCACAGTTTGAACCCTGGCGAACCGGGCATGAGCCCAGCACCGGGTGTGGGGGAGGGCTAGAGCCCCAAGCCCGCTAACTATATACAACAAGTAAATAACAACTATAATCTATTCTATACTTTAACTATAACTATAACTATAACTAGTAGAACAACGAACAAGGAGAAGCTAGGGACATGGAAGACAGCTATGCCGCGCTCCACAGTTCCAACGACCGACACGGCGGTAAGAAGGAACTGAGGAGCGGATGGGCCGGTAGGGGTATATATCAGCCACCATGGCAGCGCCACTCTAGGGGGCGACCTCCCGGCCTGCCGGAGTTGCTAGGGTAAAAAGTCTTCCGAGGAGCGTGCACGCACGGCGCGTACACCTACTGGAATGGCTATGAGCAATCACTCAAAGAAGAATTTGATTTTATTGATCAGCACTTGTGGTGAGCATTAGAAATTCTTTGCACCCAAAGAATGGTTGCTCACCTGGACTTCTAACAGAAATCTGTTGTATAGACATAATCAGCTTCTCCAGAACACAAGCTAACCAATTCACAAACAGAGTTTAAAACAGGGTTAAATCTTACTAATTTGCAAACACTGATTTAATGACTTCTCTTTTCATTTCTCAGAAAATACCTAATAGCAGACAAAGCCTACAGGGAACAGAGCTGGGTGAATCCTGCAAAAGGTATTATTGAAGCCTTGGAACTGTATTTAATTCATTTTGATCTTTTTTGTTTGTTTTATGAGAACACGCAACATTTTGTTCACAATACCATTCAGGCAAAGGGAAAGTGTTATGAAAACTTGAGTAAATTTTTATTCTCACCAGTTTAATCATCTTGAAAGCTCTATGTTGATATAGTAATTAGCCAAATCAGGGAGCAGAAGCAACACCATAAGATATAAGGTAATATTTTCACAGGGCCTATTTTCAGTCTCTAACATCACTTGCTCCAAACTCTGTGTGTGTAATAAGAGATGTGTTGGTGTATGAACTGAATACAAAAGCACAGACTCATCTGTCCCTCCTGGAAAGAGATGCCTGCCTCCCAAAGTGTGTGTAGGGAAATAGTCCAAGTAATGGTGTTCCTATTGCTTGGAAGTTAGATGGCTTCACAGATTTCAGGCAAACAAATCATGGATGACTCTTGAAGGTCCCAAGATCAAAGCACAGGCATGAGAGGAAAGGGGAAAGTCCCAAGGTCTGAGAATACAGGAAATTACTTTCATTTAGGTTTAAAGGCGCAAAACAACCAACGCTCAGCATTGCAACTGAGCTGGTTCAGGTTCAAATGTTTTCAGTTTCAGTTCTTTCATTTTCCTCCCCTAATGCACCCTCCTCCTTCACAATAGGAACTTGGCAGATTTTCCTGAAGTTTGAGGTTTCCGAGAGCAGAATTGCATCCTGATGTTTTCTGTTTCCAGATAATAGAGGCATTTCAGAAAACAAAGACATTTTTCACTTGTGCTAATTACTCCTACGGTCCTTCCTCCTGCTTTGGCCAACCACACCATATACCAGAGAAAGTTGGAATTTTCCCCCAGTCTCCAGCTTAGGTTCTCAAGTATAGACTCTTTTTCTCTAGTCCACTCTCCCTCCAACTCTTGGAATTAATTTAATCTTGACCAACTTCAAAAGGTTTGGAGTTGGGTTCAAGTCTGGGGCAAAGTATCAAAGGAAAGTGCAAGTTTATTTTAACTCAGTCCTTTTGCCACTCAGTTGTGATGAAATCCTTAAATCCCCAGGGTTCTCCTACGTTCAGTGGTCTCTGCAGAATCCCACAAATTATTTCCTTGTGCATCGGTGCAGAGATCTATTACAATGCTCAAGGTATTTCTCAAGTTAAACTCCAACTTCGAATAACTAAGGGTTACTTACATTAAGGCAAAGGGACAAATTCTGCTTTCTCATGTGCAATTTTACTCACATTTATTTCAAAGGCAGCCATGTCTGTGGATGTATCAGTAAGTTCAGAATCTTTCGAAGTCAATGAATGTTATACCCAGCTGGTGCAACTCCCACTGAATACAGTGTTTCGTTGCACATATTGATCTGTGCACAGGCTAACAGCACACTTGATAACACTTTAAATTACTAATCAGCTGTGTTAAGTGTGCTGAAGTCTGCATTGTGTACAGCAAGAGAAATGAACAAAAACTAGCTCCAACATCTATGGTAATTTAGAAGCAGAGAGGGGCAAAAAGCTCCTGGCTGGGGGCAGGGGAAGAAGGTGTGGCAGTGGGGCAGGAGAGGAAGTGAAGGGTTGCCCGGGGTTTGTTGGGACAGGGGCTGAGAAAGGGGAAGGCTGATGATGTTTCACACATCTTTAGAGCTGGTCAGAAATGTATTTTGACACTTTTCAATAAAAAGGGACAAATTGTTGAAAATAAAAGTCACAAAAACTGTTTTGTTTTTTCGTTAGCTCTAGATGTTGCCATGCTTTTGGAATGTATCATGCATATGTTCCTGCTATGCTTATTTGCAGTGGTAAGACTGGATTTGGGGAATATTTTTTTCCCCTTTGGTATCTGAGAATGGACCCTGGCCTTTAGCACCCTGCTAGTTCACACTAACAATTTGGAGACCCACTGCCTTTGATCCTGATCCTGCTGATATCCATGGGAGTTTTGATGTTGCTGGCAGCAAGACTAGGGCCATAGTGAATTACTGAATTGTCTGTTCCCTAATGCAGGTTTGGTGAATTTTTTAATTGAGAGAGGAAAATTAAGACCAGACAGACTGAAAATTCAAAACACCACATGGCCGTTTATTAACAGGGAGAAAAATCACAACTTGGGCTGGGGAGGAGCACTTTTACCAACTAGCAATACTATTAGAACAAGAAACCTTTACACAACTTGAAGGACACTATTTACATTCATTAACAAGGAACCAAATACTTCAAAAATCAACTGCTCTTTAAAAAAGTAAACGAATACATCAAATTAAATGAACTGTGTGACACTAACCAAATACTACTATCAAATACACCAATTAACTTCAATAGCAGTTATTATGACTCAATTCTTATATACCATATATACACAACTTTATATCAGATAACAGTATATGCAGTTCTATACCAAATAAGAGAGGGAAAAAAGAGAAGAGGCTAGGCAAAGCACAGAAAGTTAGAGAGCAAGCACCATATTCCAGGCGCAGCTGACCAGCAGTACAGACACCAGAAGCATACCGAATCCGTGGAAGATAACGTTGAAAAAGCAATAAACGACACGTCCCGAGCCGGCTATATCCGGAGGAGACCCCTGGCTGAAGGGCTGATCAGGTCCTTCAGTCAGCACGTGGATACTCCTGCAGATCCTGGCACGAGGCATGGTTTTATTCAAAGGCTCTTTTACACTTGCCAAAATCTGATTGGTCTCTAGCTCCCACACCCTCCAGGTTCTGAGCTGTTGCTCCCTACGTGGATGGAATTTGCACACGGCACACTAGAAGCTACTAGAAACTGCACCCAGCACACTAGCATGGTTTTGCACACAACCCTAATCTGACCTTTTGAACTGAACTACGATTGGTCAGATTGGGCCCTTTTGCCCACAGCACGCTAGTGTTATACACACAGCACTAACCTGATCCCTGGGTTACCAGGCAGAAGAGCAGGAAACTGCACACGACACTAGCCTGACCCCTAAGCGACCAGGCAAAAGAGCAGGAAACTGCACACCGCACTCCAGTGTTGCACACCGCACTACATTGCTGCACACAGTACCAGTGTGACCTTTAGATGATTGGCCATACAGACACCACGTTAGAATAGAGGCCTTAGGGTTGCGACATGAATGTATTGAATTAGAGAGTAAATGACAGAACATAATGAAAGAGAGAATGCACTTTCTTCACTCCTTTGGACAAATGTAGCTTAGTTCTAATTCTCTGACAGCATTTCAGAAGTCCCTGCTCTATGTAGCTTATTAAACCTTGTAAAAATAAAACACATTATCAATAACCTGGAACAAAGCTCCTAGAGCTGGGTGATCTAGTCATGGTAAAAAATGTGTTAGATTCATTTACCCTTCTTGTTCTGTTATTATTTGTATCCCTGTAGTACCTACAAGCCCTAGTTATTGACCAAGACCCCACTGGGCTAGATGCTCTACAAGCATTGACTAAAAAGACAGTCCCTGCCCCCAAGGAACTTAGATTGTAAGTAAGAATCACCTGTGAATAAGATTCAGGTTTTTACATCTTTTCTGTTAAGGTAGCCTATAGATTGCCTGAATGCCATTTGCCCCAATTTTTACTACACCACAACTCATTATTTATGCAATTTGTTTGGTTGACTTTGGGTAATATTTTCAAAAGGCTCCTAGGTCAGTGGCGCTGGAACAGGGGAGCCAGGGTGCCCTAGTCCTCCCACTTTTTGAAAGTGGACAGGCCTGGCTCATCCACTTTTCACCACAGGCCCCGCCTCTCCTCTTCCCCTAAGGTCCCACCCCGAGGCCAAGCCAATATACCAGCAGCTGAAGCCCGGCTGGGGAGCCCTGGGCAGCTGTGGGAAGCTGCATATCCTTCACCTGCTCAGGGTAAGAGGGCCTGAGAGCAGCCCCCAGCCCTTGTCCCCACCCCCCCAAAATCCCTGGCCAGGACAGATGGATGGTCCATGGCTCCCTACAGCTACCTGGATGGCTCTTACCATGGCTGGGCTGTGGCTCCAAGGCCCCACCCCTGGTAGGAGCCGAGCTGAGGTAGCTCTTGGGGCAGGGACATGGGCCAGGGGCTGCTTTCAGGTTCCTCCTGACAGGTGGAGATGCATGGACTCCTCGACCCCTGCTTGGCTGGGGGCGGGGCCTCAGGGGGAAGAAGCAGGGAGGGGGCGGGGCTACAGAGGAGCTTGGCCCTGGCCCTCCCACTTTTGGGAAGGCTCTGATGCCCCGTCCATTCATGCCAAGTCCCATTTTCAAAAGAGACTTAGGCCTAGTCTACACCTAAAAATTAGACCAACCTAGCTACGTTGCTTGGGGCTGTGAAAAATTTCACACCCTGTGTGATGTAGTTAGGTCAACCTAACCCCCACTAGAGCTGCAGCTAGACTGATGAAAAAATTATTTAATCGACCTAGCTACTTTGTCTCCAAGAGGTGGATTAACTACATCAGCAGAAAAACCCCTTCCGTTGACACAGGATACACCATGAGGAATTATGCACAGAAAAAAATATCAAAATCATGCAATTTTTTTTTTACATATTAAATGAAATATAATACTATTTGAACCTTCTTTAGACATATATGCAGGTATTTTGTATTTATATAGCATATTTTATCACAGAATCTACGCTAGTGCTTTATCGTTCCTTGAAGAAAAAAAGCGACCCAGTAGGTGTGATTTTTAAAACTAAATAAAGTTGTTAAATAAGGACTTGTTCAACTGAGATTAGTTTTCCTAATTTTTAGCAAAATTACCCTTTTTCTGCAGTAGACTAGATGCTAATGTCTTTTCAAAGTCCAAGCGCAAAACAGAAAAACACTTAAAGTAAAGAATGCTTTGAGTCCTTGCAGTATTTCAAGTACTGTGCAATGTAACAAAATTATTGTGCAGGTACACTAGGTTCTTCTTTCATACTGCTTATCAAAATATTAGTACAGTAAGTAAAAAAAATAAAATAAAGCATCTGTCCAACTAAACCAATGGATTTTTGGTTAACATCAAGTCTTTTTACATTCCAAGACTGAAATAAAGGAACACAAGCTCTTTCAGTTTGTCTTCCAAAAGAGAATGCCTCTGGTTGGAAGATTATACAACCAGTTGCTGTGCTCACCATCAGCTGTGTTTGTTACAGTATTTATGTATCTGAAAGCTAATGTTTTCAAATTCAGAAGATGGTCTGCTGTTGATGACCAAAACATGACGATGTCAATTTCCCCTGTCTGTAGAGTGCTCTTGATCACGTCGGGTGTCACCTTCCCAGTATATAACGCCAACTCCTTTGCCGAAATGTCACTGAAGCCAGGAATTGAAGCATAATCCTTCCTGGTATGAGACATTACAGGAACTCTTCTGGGGTTGGAAATCCTTATGCATTTCAGGAACTTAATTGCGGGTTGCCCACTCTCAATATCACTGATGTACTTCTTCAGCTTTTCGGCTGAATTGTCAACAGCAGAACAAAAAGGGTGCACCAACTTGCTACTTTCATCAGCTGTTACATTGTTGACATCTTCAGCCCTGAGAAACCTTTGAACGGGTTGTTCCAAAAACTGAGTGCGTGTCTCATCCATTTTCTCACCAGCCAAGAGAGTGCATGGTTTCGGACTTTCAAATGTAGCCATTAGGTCAATGATTGGCTTGCACATTTCATTGATAAAACACAATGCAATCTTTAGTGTTAAACACTGGCTTTCATCGGACAGCACTATTTCAAGTTCTTGCCATGAGTGTGGTGCTGAGCCACCATGCACACCCATTTCTTCTTCAACAAACCCGTGATAATACTGAAAATGCTTTTCATGATGCTGAAGAGCAGCAAACCAGCTGTTCTGTCTAGTTGCCACTGGGTCTGGTGCTATCGTTGTACTGGGAACTTTTTGCCTGAAGTAGTTTAAGTATCTCACCTTCCTGCCCCCTGCCATATGGAACATTTGGAAGAAAACTTTTACCAGTGCAGTGACATCCTCGAATGGCTTACAAAAACTTTCCCCCACTAGATTGATTATGTGAATAAGGCCTGGATGCTAACAGGAAACAGTCCAGACAGTCCAGTTTTGTAAGTGTTTTTCACGTGTGCAATATTATCCATGTCAAAGACAACCACATTGTAGTAAGCAATTTCATAACTTTGCACAGTATCTGACTGTTTGAGACACAGTGCTATGATTTGTTTTCTGCATGAACTGTGTGTCAGCAAAATAGAAGGACACCGTCCCAGCGGTGTGAGTAAGTTGTTAAGTACAATAGTCATTTAATCAAATATAATTGACTTGTAGTTATCCTTCACTTTGTCCTTAAGTTTAGTTCTCTCAGTGTTGTAGACTTGCATCTTGAAGTTGGTAACCTCCTGGAATTGCATTATCATTCTTGACTCGAGTGTTTAGAAACTGGTGTTTGAAAGGATGGTCCATTTAGATAAAGGTATGTTTGAAGCGCACATGTTAAGACCCAGTCATGGAAACATGCAAACACTCATGTTGTGCTATTGTCGTTTTGCTGAAACACGTTGAAAGTATACGCAGTGTTTTTTGTGATTCTCCTTGCAATGTAGTTTCTCACTTTAAATGATTCTCTGATTTGGTTAGGTGGTTTGCAGTTGTCAGTTTCCTCTGAGGGTCCAGAATTATATTGCACGTTTTACAAGAGTTTTCAACCATCTTCAAATACCTGTCCAGGAAAATCTTTTACTCTCTCTTGCTGGTATATTTGCAATGTGGGACCTTTGATCGATTTGCTACCAATTGCCACAACAATGTTCCCTTGACTCTCAGAGTGATACAACATTTTTCATGGTCTTTGTCCATTAAGGGATATTATGCAATATTATGCTACAATGTATGGTCATAAGTTTTATGCATAAAATTATGTGGGTGCATGTAGAGAGGTTAGCCGGGGCTCATCCGCAATGGCACAGCCTCGGGAAAATGGGTGGTATAATCAATGATGACCAGCACATACTGGAATCCCGTGGCACTTCTCGGGAGCAGGCCCACCAGGTCCATGGCCACCCGCTCAAATGGCATCTCCACTATGGGCATGGGAACCAAAGGAGCCTTGGGTACCTGTGTGGGAGTCACTAATTGGCACTCGGGGCAGGAACTACAATAGTTCCTTACCTCCTGGTGAACGCTGGGCCAAACAAACCATGTCAAAATCTGGGTGAGGGTCTTTTCATGGCCCTAGTGCCCTGTGGCAGGGATGTCGTGTGCAAGCTTCATTACTGCTCATCGGTGGCACTGAGGCACCAGCAGCTGGGTAGGTGGTTCTCCTGTGCGGGGATCCTGTTCCACCCGGTAAAGACAGTCATGGCGTAACTCAAACCGGGGCTGATTTGCATGATGTGGGTCGATCATGGCCCCATCGACAGCGGCTAGTTGTCCATAGGCCCAACTAAGGGTGGGGTCTGCTCTTTGATCGCAGCAAAAGTCATGTTAAGTCGGGGTTTGATAACCAGCCCAGATTCAGGGGTCCCCTGGTTCCTCGATCCCTCCGTAGGGGTATGGAGTGTCCTTCTCCTCCTCTTATGGTTGGGCCTCAGGGCAATCTCCTTCCAGCACAGGGGTCAAGTGGACAGGGCCACCCAGAGGATTCAGGGGGCCTCGGGCAAAGCAATTTTGGGGGCACCTTCCATAATAAAAGTAGCAATACTATAGAATACTATATTCCCATGAGCTTATTCCAGAATCTGAGATGGGCCTATGTTGTGAAAACTGAAATGCTCAAAATAGCACATACATGTGAATGAACACAAAATTAAATTAACCCGGGGTTCTCAAACTGGGGGTTGGGACCCCTCAGGGGGTCACGAGGTTATTACTGGGGGTCGCGAGCTGTCAGCCTCCACCTCAAACCTCGCTTTGCCTCCAGCATTTATAATAGTGTTAAATATATTAAAAAGTGTTTTTAATTTATAAAGTGGCGGGTGTCACACTCAGAGGTTTGCTATGTGAAAGGGGTCACCAGTACAAAAGTTTGAGAACCACTAAATTAACCCCTCTGGTGCCTCGGGGAATGCAGGGGATTGGGCAGGGGAGGTCTCCCGTGGTAGGGTTGGGAAGGAGGTAGGTGGTGTAGAATATTTCTCTTCTCATGTGATCCCTCCCCCCTGGCTCTCTTGGCTCTATCACTGTTAATCTAAAGTGGCTAATTTTAAATGAAGCTACCTGCCCCTGACATGAATCTCCCTATGGCACTGAAATTAAATGTAGACTATAATTTGGCATTTGAGAAGTGAAAGGGATGGTAGCCCTAAGGCAGGCATCAGCAATCTCTAGTACGTGGCTCACCAAGGTAAGCACCCTGGGGGCTGGGCCAGTTTGTTTACCTGCCGCATCGGCAGGTTCAGCAGACCGCGGCTCCCACTGGCCATGGTTCGCCATCCCAGGCCAGTGGGGGTGGCGGGAAGCCATGGCTAGCACATCCCTAGCCTGTGCCACTTCCCACCACCCCCATTGGCCTGGGACAGCAAACCGTGGCCAGTGAAAGCCACAGTCCACTGAACCTGCCAACGTGGCAGGTAAACTGGCCCGGCCCACCAGAGTGCTTACCCTGGTAAGCTGCATGCCAGAGGTTGCCAACCCCTGCCCTAAGGGAAAAGATAACAGCTTGGCTCTTTGTGTTAAATAACAGTCTGCAAGCCTCAAACTGCTGAATGAGCTTTAGGGTAGGGAAGGCTGTGCCTCCTCAAACAGCCTGGCCCTGCCCCCTATCCGACCCCCACCCACTTCCTGCCCTCCAACTGCCCCCCTCAGAATCCCCAACCCATCCTGCTCCTTGTCCCCCTATCGCCCCCCCGAGACCCTCCCAACCACCATCCTGGGACCCTCCCCCCTCCTACCCCCCTGCTCCCTGTCCCCTGACTGCCCTGACCCCATCCACTTCCCCTGCTGAGTCCTGACAGACCCCCAGAACGCCCACAATCTAACTCCCCATCCCCTGATCACCACCCCCAGAACCTCTGCCCCCTCCCTGACTGTCCCCAGGACTCCCTGCCCCTTATCCAACCTCCCCAGCCCTGGCTCCAGCCCCCTTACCATGCCACTTACCCTCACCTCCCCCGTCTCGTGGAGCCTCAGCAAGCCGCATCCAGGAGCGGCCCTGGACAGCGCTGCAGCAGCATGGCTCCAGTGGGACCTGAGCTCCCGCCGCTCAGCCGCAGCTCACAGCCTTGTCCCCTTACCACGCGGTTCCAAGTGGCAGGAACTCAGGGCCCGCTGGAGTCATGCCGCTTTAGCTCCGTCCAGGGCTGGTCCTGGATGTGGCGTGCTGAGGCACTGGTGGATGGGGGAAGGTGAAGGCGGAAGCAGGGGGGGAGCCTCAGAGAGTCTCGTGGGGGCCCCTCTGGGGCCTGGGGCAAATTGTCCCACTTGCCCCCTCCCGGGTCGCCCTGCCAGTGGACGATCTCCTCGAAAGCAAGCCAGTCTCACCCCAGAATCACTGGGTAGGCTAGTCGAGGAGCCAGGCCAATGACCATCCATTGTGTGACCCTGGTCACCATTAGTGGAACCTGGGCACTGGGATATGGCCGCATGTTGCTGTGGATACATTGCAGCCAGATAGTCCCCAAGTGGGGGTTGGCGCGGGGCCCCAAGGTCTCACAGATTAGCATCTGGTCACAGCCCGAATCGATCAGGGCCAGGGTTGGGTGGTCCCTGACAATTACCGGAACGATGATCTTGAGAACCTGTGGCAGCCAGGCCCAAGTCTCTCCCACACAGACGTGGCCGAAGCTGCAGTCCATCTCAGTGCAGTCACGCTGTAAGTGTCCATATTTCCTGCACACAAAGCAGAGTCTGAGTTCTGGATAACCACCCCGGGTGGCGGCTCCCATCAGGCCCCTGGGATCCTTGGGACACTCAGCACAGAGGGCACAGATTCGTGTTGAGGTGGGAGTTTGGGATGTCTAGCCCAAAGCCCTGAGCGAGCCTCTTGCCCGTGGGAAGACTCTGCACTTTGGTCTGTGCCCCCTGCTTTCTTTTTGCAGTTAGGGTGCTCTGGTCCTGGGGGGTGGGCTCTGGTAGCTGGCCCCACTGGCGCTTCAGCCACGAGGAAGTCTTCCATCAAAGCGATGGTGGCGGCTAGCACTGGAAGGATATGTACAAATTGTTCTAAAATAATTTGATCTGTGACCTCATCCATGGTACTCCTCTCTGGCTGTAGCGACCACTTGCACACTTCCGTCAGCTCTTGGCCACCAACTGGGGTCTGGTGCCGGTGGGGTAGGTCTGGCTCCGGAACCACTGCCAAAAGGTTTCTGGGCTGATGTCCAGAATCGCTGCTTTTACCTGGTTATAGTCCTGTGCATCTGCTGTAGACAGCCCTCTGTACACTGTTTGGGCTGTTCCGGTTAAGTACGGGGCCAAGAGAGTGGCCCATTGGTCAGGGGCCCACCCTGCAACCAGCACTACTCTTTAAAAAGTTACCAAAAAGGCTTTGGGGTCACCATCAGGTCCCATCTTGGTCAGCTGCACCGGCGCAGTGGTGCAGGGTCACCCAGCCGCATTTCCCAGCTTGGGCTCTGTGGGGCGTGGCACTACCGTCGCCAGCTGCTGCAGGCACTGCTGCTGTTTTTCCTGGGTGTGAACCCCCAGGTCCCGAATCAGCTGCTGTTGCTGTGCTCCCAGCTCCTGGATGAGCTGCTGCTGCTGGAGCTGGGCCGCATGCTGCCACTCCTGGCTCTTGGTCAGGAGCTTGATAAGTTGGTCCATATCCATGGCTCTTTCTGGGGTACATTCCCCCCCAGATCCCTTCTCACAGGGGTCAAAGGATCATGCCCACATTCTCCACCACAGAGGTTAGCCGGGGCTTTTCTCTCTCCGGGGCAGCAGGAAATCACACCGCCTCCCTACCTTTTGGAATAGCTCTTGTGGGGAATTAGTCCGGCCACATGAATCTTCCTCTATGGCCTATGTGAAGGTAGAAATAAATACAGTGAGCCCAGGCCCTGGGTCAGGGTGGGGCACTGGTGAGTCAGGTGCTTAGGCAGGGGCTGAGCAGTAACAGTATAAACACAGTGGGCCCAGGCCCTGGGTCTGAAGGCCTGGAAGAGGGGGAGATGGCCACCAATGAGTTGGGTGGCAGGTGGGACGCAGGCCCTCCCACTCCACTGCATCCCAGCCCAGGACCCTAGCAGCAGCAGAAGACCCACCGCTGTGTCAGTGGGGATCCTGGCTGCAACGCGCTGACATCGGCTCTGGCAGTGCTGCAGCCAAACTAGGGTCGGCTGCCCCTGGGCTACTTCCAGACTCCCCCTCTTGAGGTACCTGGGTCAGGGTGGTGTCCTCAGGAGGGTCCAGAATCATGGGTTCCTGGGGATAGCTGGCCAGGGGTAGACTCGGCAACTCCTCCAGGTAGCTGGTGTGGGGCAGGTTGGACAGTCCTCAGGTTTTCCACACAGGGTTGCCCAGAGGGGCGGGGAAGTGGGACAATTTGCCCCAGGCCCTGGGTCTTGCAGGGCCCCCCACAACTAGAATATAGTATTCTATAGTATTACAACTTTATTTTATGGAAGGGGCCCCCGAAATTGCTTTGCCCCAGGCCCCCTGAATCCTCTGGGCGGCCCTGCCTGGGACTTTCTGCTTTCTTCATGAGTTTGTGATTTGTTTAGGGAAACCTTTAAGAGGCATTCCTGATTCATCTGCCTAGACTAGTCTGTGATGCTGTCTAACTTCCCTAGGAAAGGAACATCTTTACTTGGGCTGTTTTCTACCTGCATTTTGGGAGGCATCATTCACTTTCAAGGAAGGACAGATGAGTCTGTACTTTTGTATTCAGTTCATATACCAATACATCTCTTATTGGTAGGTGTTGCTTGTGGGCAAAAGTAAATGTGGTTGGCGCTGTAAGGCCTGAGCTTTAAATACACCTCTATAGTTTCACAAGGCCATGAGATGAGAGAAAGAAATCTGGCCAATTTACTGTGTGTGTTAACAAGACTGCTTTTTGGGCACCCCATCCACCCTCAAAACTATACAAAATAAATGGCCTTTCTGAAGCTCAGATTCTGACTAAGGGCCTGATTTTTGGAAGAGCTGATGAGTGCCCACAACCCCAGTTGAACAGTGGGTGCTCTGCACCATTGAAACACGCGCCTGAAATTAATATCCCTCAGTGAGGCTTCCCCGTGTGTCTGACAGATCAAATGACGACTTCCCACAAAAGTATTTCCTCCCTTGTGTCCTTTCTTCAGGTTCCCCAACTGAGCCCTGCACTCACTCTGGTGGTCAGACATCAGTCTACAGCCAAAGTTATTGTACCAGTTGGATAGGTCATCAGCCCCTCAGTAGGCTGCCACATTTCCTTTCCTCCACGAGCATCACCTACCAAGTCTCACCGAAAGCACTGTATAGCCCTGGAACCTCAGTCTCTGCTTTCATCTCCCACTGCTGTATGGGGAGATTTTGGCAAACCAGTAAAGTGACTGAAACCACTATGGCTTATTTTTAAAAGCAGCCTATTCAGCAGTCTCAGCTTGACCAAGGAAGAAGGGGAGGGGGCGTTGGGGTACCACAGAAAGGGCAGCTTGACCCTGTGTCCTTCCTGACAAGAATTGTGTTAAGGTTGCTGATACATGCATTTTAAAAGAGCAGGATGTGCCCCAGGAATGTCTATTGGGGTCTCAAGGCTGCAAACTCCGGAAAAACCCACACCTGGTTAATCAATAATCAGAAGGAACCTCTTGCTTGACCATTGAAACTGCTTACTTAACAAGGTTTCTTTAAGGGACATCCCGTTCTATTACTAATGTATAAATAAGAGGAAAAGGTTGGAGATAGATGGACTCTTTTTGGACTCTCCCTCTGGATACGTCTTGCGGTCCCCACCAGCAGACGGAAGATTTGGCCACCGGAAGCCTGCTGCTGTGTCACTTGAGAACCACACTCAGCTTTGGTAATTATCAAGGGTTGGGGGTGTTTTACTAATCTTGTTGCAGACGTGTGTAAGTGCTTGAGATTAGTAAAGTTTAGCTTTAAGTGAAAGCACTCTTGTGTTGTCCTGTTTGTGCCAGCTGTCTATCGGTCGGACGGCCATGTCTCCCCTGATTTATTTCCTGACACAAAGTAAAAGTTACCAAGAGCTTTGGGTTGAAAGGACCCCAGGTAACACTGCCTCTCCTGCATGTTGCAGAAACATGCACAAATCATCAATGGATTCCATGCTCCAGCAGTGTTATTTCTTGATGGATGCACCTAAATCAACCCAAGTCTCACTGCCATGGTACAATGTCAGGAAGCCAACAGAACATTAGCTATACATAGTCAGCATGTATCAAATATCGATACAGCAGCACTTCAGTAACAGTCATTGGAAAAGTAAAAAGTGGACTTATCCTGCCCTTGGAAGGCTCTGGAGACTGGGATGTGGAGCCTTTCACCTCTAGGGCATTGTCCCAGTCCAGGTAGATGATTGATGGGATATGGCTAGGTGAGCAGAGAGGGGTTTGCAGGCACATGAATTGGGAAAACTCATAGATCGAGGCCCAAAGCTCCACAAATTGGTCTTGCAGTTTTCTAATCCAAGCTCTAAACTGCTCTGTGTCTTGAATTCCACACTGCACAGTACAGCAAAAACAGCCATGTAGGGAGCTGTTACTCTCATGCATGTTACAACCCTCCAGTTATTCCGCAGAGAGGGGGCCGCTCCAACTGATACTGAAATACAACACAGTTCCCAAATTCAATTAACACACACTAAGGCATAATCTTAACTAGGAGCATATCCACGCACCACACTGGATGTCAGACAAGAAGTCACGCCCCATGTCCACTGTTGACCTATGCTAACATGGCTGAGGGGGGAGGTAAGATTTTGCATTACAGCACAGGCAAGACAAGATGTGTGGACTGAAGGAACAAGGACTGTGCTGCACTAGCTGCTGGCAGCCAAAGCTGTTTCCTTGTGGGAGTGCGCGTGTACAACAGGCAGCAGTCCGAGTATTGGAAACACCACATGAAGGGGAAAAGCCTTCTGGTTTCCAAGGTTTTGTACAGTTGGGTTTTGCCCTGGTTCACCCTTGACTGGATTTTAACAAGGTGTGCACAGAGACGGACTAAGGTCTCCAGGGCCCATGGGCCAGAGCAAGTGGGGGGCCTTGGAGCCAGAATCGTGGCCCTGCCCACCCCCTTCCGCCTGTGGCCCAGCCCATTCCACCCCTTCTGCCTATGGCCCTGCCCACAGACCCACCCTGGTCTGACCTTCCCCTGTGGCCCTGCCCTCGTTCCAACCTCTCTCCTTTCTGCCCCCACCTCCTGCTGCAGCCCTGAGAATGGGGAAGCTTTGTACCCCCTGCCATGGCTCCAGGGCTGTGGCAGGGGCAATAAGTCCTCCAGCCCCAAGGGCGTGGTGGGGGGAGATTTTTCCAGTGGTCCCAAATTGGCAGGGGCTCCTGGGCACAGTCTCCATGGATCTGTGCAGTAATCTGCCACTGGATGTGTGGTCTGGGATACAACATTGGGGGTTCCTAGAGTCCAAGGCCAGAAGGGACCATTGTGCTCATCTGGTCTGACCTCCTGTATAAAATGGGCCATAGAACTTCCCCAAAATAATTCCTAGAGCAGAGCTTTCAGAACAACACCCAATCCTGATTTTAAAATGGTCAGTGATCAAGAATCCACCACTGCCTTAGTAAATTGTGCCAGTGGTTAATTACCCCTCCCAGTTAGAAATGTAAGCCTCATTTCCAGTCTGAATTTGTCTAGCTTCAGCATCCATCCATTTGATCATGTTATGCCTTTTTCTGCTAGTATGATTATTCCCATTTTATAGATGGGGAAACTGAGAATTAAAAGGACTTATCACAGTCACCGAGCAGACCAAGGGCACAGCAAGGAATAGCACCCAGCTCTCCTGAGTCATAGGCCAATGCTGTAGCCACCCGGTCATTCTGATCAGTTAGATTTGTTTAATTCTACACAGGTTTCCCGATGTTGTCACTATAGCCCTCTTATGCTCAGAGTGTCAATGACTGTGAATCCTCTCTGACCCAATGTAGAATATTTTCCTGGTGACAAAAGGGAGCTTTGGGGGACTGCTGCTTGTTCCTATCAGCGGCAAATGGCAGCGGTGCCAGGAGGGGAGAAAGCCTGTCTTTCAATCAACCTATCTCTGTGGCATATTGAGAAGGCTTCATGCCTCTGTGAGCATGAACACCCTTGTGTGGAGGAAGGGGAAGGCTGTCAGAGGGTGTGAATGACGTGTGGGGGATTTGGCAGTGAGGGAGCACACATTCCTCGTGGGAGAGCTGCTGTAGGCGTTAGGGTGGTGCCGTGGTTGAATAACATCAGACATAAACATGGAAGGGAAGCAGGAGGATATATTTAGGGTTCTTTCAGATTGCTGGATAAAATGTACCCATACAATAACCCTGCTGCATTTGTTCCTCTTCTGACACCAACCAGCACTTCCCAATTCTCTGAAATGCACATCATGGAGCATTCCGTCAAATACAGAAGTATCTGTTCAGGACTACACCCTGCTCCCTTTTCCCTACTGCCCTTTATTTCCCAGGTGTTCCACCCTTTGGTGCCCCTTGGCTTCTGGTATAAGTCAAATCAAAAGGAGACACTCCCAGAATCAGAAGCATTTTACAATGAGCCAATCAAGTAAAAAAACAAAGGAACTCTATCACTTAGAATCATAGAATATCAGGGTTGGAAGGGACCTCAGGAGATCATCTAGTCCAACCCCCCTGCTCAGAGCAGTACCAACCCCAGCTAAATCATCCCAGCCAGGGCTTTGTCAAGCCTGACCTTAAAAACCTCTAAGGAAGGAGATTCCACCAACTCCCTAGGTAACCCATTCCAGTGCTTCACCACCCTCCGAGTGAAAAAGTTTTTCCTAATATCCAACCTAAACTTCCCCCACTGCAACTTGAGACCATT